>NC_134353.1:880389289-880686302 GCF_048569485.1 Anomaloglossus baeobatrachus | reverse complement strand
AAGAGAAGGAGGAGTAAACAGTCTAGAGTCTGCAGCAGAGTGTGGAGGAGTGAGCAGCAGGAAAGTGAAGCTCAGACAGGAGCAGCAGTGAAGGTCCCAGATGTGAGCCGGTTCAGAGCAGAGTCCAGGGAGCTCCGAGGAGAGCTGACCCCTTCCCCTGGGCTGCTGTAGTCTGACAGCGTCCGCGCAGTGACTACCGACGGGGGACAACGGTCAACTAGGAGTGCTACCCGAAACCCATCTCAGCTAGAGAGAAGAGCACGGAGTGGGAAGTAAGGAGACTGCTGGAGAGTACCAGGCCCAAACGGGCGGCAGATCCCGAAGCGGAGATAGATCCAGCTTTCTTTTGCTAAACCTGCCGGTGTGGGGCTCTCAAAGCCCACGCCACAACACCACAAAAAGCCGCAGCCACGTAGCCACAGTTAGGGCCCATAGCTCACAGGAGGCAAGAAGCTGGAGTGATCTGGCCCAGGCAACAAGCACACGGCAAACGAAGGGGAGTGAGGCTTCAGCAACTTCCCTGGGTGACCCCCATAGGGACTCAAAGTCGGGGTCACCCCAAACCACCAAGGGCTAAGGAAGGCGAGTTAGTAGTCACCCTCACAAGTCAGCCTGAAGGACACCTGGTTCCCGCCTGGTTCATCCCAGCTACGCCCGGGTTACTCACCCTGCCACCTGAAGTGAGTAAAAACCCTGAAAGACATTCTGCCTGTGTGGAGTTATTCTGCGCCTTGTGGTACTACGCACCTACACAGGGCCCTGGGGCTTGCCTCACTCTCAGGAGGCTATTCCAACTAACTGCACACACCATCAGCCCCAGGCGACCCTCAACCTGCAGTGGCGGTCCCTACTGGCCGCAATACTGAGAGTGGCGTCACGACAAGAAGAAGATCTCCTACCTGTGACCAAGATCCAGACTGACAGTGGAGTCCCTGAAGGTAATGCACCGACACAGCATCTGCGGGGCTTCACATCTGGCGTCACGAACAGGATAAGGACTAGACCTGTTCAGACAGGTGACCATGTGCCTGGGCGGTCCGCTTGAAAAATTGGAAGCGCCGCCATATTGCCACCATGAAAAGCGCGCTGAAAAACAACAGCAGCCCGCGCTGGAAGAAGTTACCGCCCACGAAGAGGTGTGGCTACCCAGAGATCCCCTGCAGAGTTCGGACCTCGCTTGTGAAGAGAGCGGAAGCGTCCAGAGACGTCGGGACAGAAAGGGAGCCAGAAGCCTGCTGCTGGGAGAGGAGCTGCTGAAGGAGGCAGAGCAGAAACTGAACGGCTTGCTACTAGAGGCAACGGCGAGTCCACAGCTGGGGAGTCGTGCAGAAGAGGGCGCAGAAGAAATGGCGTCTGACCGCAGAAACCCAGAACCGGGCTCCGCTGCCTGGTGGTATCGGGAGCTGGCCCAGTTCTGCGACCGACTGGAGACTCGGGTCGTGGAGCAGATCAGAGAAGAACGCATGGAACTTCTGGAGATGGCTGCCGCGGTTCAGGCCTATGAAGGGGGAACCGCACGACGAGTGCCAGACCGGACGGCGATGACTCAGACCCCGATGCTGCCACCGATGGGTGAGTCCAGTATTACCCCTGCCGGCCCGGATGCCCCGACCCCTGCTGCCACGCCCGCGGTCCCTGAAGAGGCGCCCGGCGCGGCGACGCTGAGCCAGGCCGCAGCCACGCCAGGTGCGGCCCGCCAAGACCCGGCCGCCGCAGCGATGCCCTGCTCGGCCCGCCAAGACCCGGCCGCCGCAGCGATGCCCTGCTCGGCCCGCCAAGCCCCGGCCGCCGCAGCGATGCCCTGCTCGGCCCGCCAAGCCCCGGCTGCCGCAGCGATGCCCTGCTCGGCCCGCCAAGCCCCGGCCGCCGCAGCGATGCCCTGCTCGGCCCACCAAGACCCGGTCCCTGCAGCGACGCCCAGCCCAGCCTGCACAGATCCCATCGCAGCTGCGACGCCGATCCAGGCCGCCGCCATACAGGGCGCGGCCCGCCAAGACCAGGCTGCCGCCATACAGGGCGCGGCCCGCCAAGACCAGGCCGCCGCCATACAGGGCGCGGCCCGCCAAGACCAGGCCGCCACCATGCCAGGCGCGGCCCGCCAAGAGATTGCATCACCATTTTCCCCGGCCTGCAAGGCCAGAGCAGACACCGCTCCCCAGTCCAAAGAGGTCCCTGCTGGAAAACCCACGCTGGGGGAGGACCCCGCATACTGGCAGCTGAAGGCTGACATGGAGGCCAAGTTTCCACAATGGTTGGTGGACCAGTACATGCTCCCTCCGCATACCCCCAAGAGGATTCCAGCAACCCCTGCAGCAACCACGTCAAAGAGTCCCCCGCCTGGGCCTGTTGAAGGAAGTTCATCCCCAGCACCGCCACCAAAGGGGTGCCAAGAAGAACTAAGGGGGAGAGGAGGCCAGGAAACTGAGGCGCTGACTCAGGAGCCATCAGCAGCGGATCCATGCCCCGAGCCAGAGATGCTGCCGTATTCCCGCTGGGATGAAGAAGATCTGACACCGTCTGCTGAGGAAGATCTGCCCCAAAGCCTCACCTGGGAGCTTGTAAGCTGCACTTCGCAGAATCCAACCCGCAAGACACAGCGCCGCAGTAGAACCCAGTTTTCACCTGCTCCGCCATCCCCAGAGCAGAGAGAAGTCACGGCCAGAGACCTACAAGAAAAACGGTTCCTGAGAAGGTCCAAAGCCCAGGTCAGAGGACCCCTTTGTAGAGGAGTAGTGGAGGACTTCAGTCTAAAGTCAGGATACGGGTTCATTGTTGCACCTGGTATCAAAGAAGGTATCTTCGTCAATAGAAGAGATGTGAGAGCTCATCTGCCCAGAGGACACCCTGGCAGAAACTTAAAAATGGGAGACTCCGTACAGTTTACCCTGCATCAAGGAGAAAGAGGCTGGTATGCCCTAGATGTAGTACCATGTCCCAAAGAAGAAAGGAAAGACAGTAATAAAGAAAGAAAAGACCAAAGACCTAATGACGAGACTACCACAGATGAAGAAAAAGGTCAAGAAACCAACAGGTGCCGCAGCCCTACAGGCCCAAGCCCTGGTGAAGAGGAGTCTGCATAAGTTTAAGTTAAAGTAAAGCAAGTTACCAGTTTGAAAAGTTTGTTTTGCAACGTTTTAAAGTTCAAGAATGTGCCCACAAAAACTATTGTGAGAAATAAACCTTAAGGCTATGAACTGGCTATAGCCACAAACTCTCGCAGTGTAAATAGTTACACCAGAGGGCACCACCACCACCAGAGTCAGCCTGTTTAGGGGCTTGGCTCGTCTGCAACCAGGGAGCACGTCCGTATATAGGGCCTTGGCTCACCTGCGACCAGAGAGCATGCCTGTTTATGGGGCCTGGCTCTCCACCACAAAGAGGGTACCTGGTCAGCACCAACTGTGGAGGCCGCCTCTACATCCTGCCAGAAGAGGCTGAAGGCGCGGATCCACCAGGCCAGGTATACCCTGAAACCACCAGCCCATGAAAGCCGCCTCTACATCCTGCCAGAAGTGGCTGAAGTCGCGGCCAACGTGAAAGGGTTTGGGTGGGTTAACGGACTTGTGGGTGGAGGGTGGTGATGTATGGTACCTGGTGCTTTTAAATGTTTTAACATGTTTTAATGTTTTATGTATTTTAAAATGTTGTCTTGCAGCCCGAGGACGTGCTGGTGATAACTAAGGGGGAATGTGGCGCCCCTGACCTGGTCAGGCACCACTGAGTACTGCACCCATGCTGGGGACAGTACAATACAGGTAATCCAGAAGGCTGACCGGGGTGTGGTACACAGGCGCATAGTAATCAGGTCTCACACATGTACCCATGAGAGGACCCCTGGGGATCCCAGGAGGGGGAAAAGCCTTCACCTTCACTGGAATAGTGGAGGGGGCCAAAAGCCTCCATCTCCTCTCAAGGGGTGTGGTAAGAGAATCTGGTTGCTAGGTGGCGTAGGCAGGCACAAAAAGGGAAAAGAGAAGGAGGAGTAAACAGTCTAGAGTCTGCAGCAGAGTGTGGAGGAGTGAGCAGCAGGAAAGTGAAGCTCAGACAGGAGCAGCAGTGAAGGTCCCAGATGTGAGCCGGTTCAGAGCAGAGTCCAGGGAGCTCCGAGGAGAGCTGACCCCTTCCCCTGGGCTGCTGTAGTCTGACAGCGTCCGCGCAGTGACTACCGACGGGGGAGAACGGTCAACTAGGAGTGCTACCCGAAACCCATCTCAGCTAGAGAGAAGAGCACGGAGTGGGAAGTAAGGAGACTGCTGGAGAGTACCAGGCCCAAACGGGCGGCAGATCCCGAAGCGGAGATAGATCCAGCTTTCTTTTGCTAAACCTGCCGGTGTGGGGCTCTCAAAGCCCACGCCACAACACCACAAAAAGCCGCAGCCACGTAGCCACAGTTAGGGCCCATAGCTCACAGGAGGCAAGAAGCTGGAGTGATCTGGCCCAGGCAACAAGCACACGGCAAACGAAGGGGAGTGAGGCTTCAGCAACTTCCCTGGGTGACCCCCATAGGGACTCAAAGTCGGGGTCACCCCAAACCACCAAGGGCTAAGGAAGGCGAGTTAGTAGTCACCCTCACAAGTCAGCCTGAAGGACACCTGGTTCATCCCAGCTACGCCCGGGTTACTCACCCTGCCACCTGAAGTGAGTAAAAACCCTGAAAGACATTCTGCCTGTGTGGAGTTATTCTGCGCCTTGTGGTACTACGCACCTACACAGGGCCCTGGGGCTTGCCTCACTCTCAGGAGGCTATTCCAACTAACTGCACACACCATCAGCCCCAGGCGACCCTCAACCTGCAGTGGCGGTCCCTACTGGCCGCAATACTGAGAGTGGCGTCACGACAAGAAGAAGATCTCCTACCTGTGACCAAGATCCAGACTGACAGTGGAGTCCCTGAAGGTAATGCACCGACACAGCATCTGCGGGGCTTCACACAACTTTTATTTACTCTTCAAATTGAGTTTATGCAGCAGCTGAGATCTATATAATGTGGGTTATTGAACCACCTGGATTTTGGGTCTGGATTTTAGGAATGTTGGGAAGACCTGGGTGGGACTAGTCGTTCCCTTATCTCCAATTCAGCCTTCTCATCATTCTACGTTTTTTGTCTCTTCTGCAGGGTTAAAGTCCCTGCATCAGAGAGAAATCTCGCCTTCTCCTCCCCCACGGGGTACCGTCCCCAGGGTTGTCTGAGGGCTCGAGACGCCAGGCCCTATCCCCCTCCTGCCCCATGGTACCACCCCAGGGGCTGCTTGGGGACCAACATTATTAATTTTTTAAAGGCACACACTCCCCGTCGACCCCCATGGTACCGTCCCAGGGGGTGCTTCTGGTGGAGACGAAGAGGAATCTCTGAGGATGTCAGGCTCGACAGCGCAGGAGCGCTCACAGCACCAGGCCTCCCCCAGCATTCTCCTTATACCCTGGGCCCAGGCACAGGATCTGACACTGCAGCGCAGGAGCACTCTGCAGTCTACATCACAGCCCTTCAGCATCCCTGAAGCAGTCTGCACTCACCGGGGGCCACAGCATCATGGATGGGACCTATGGATCTGAGCGACGCGCGTGGACGCAGGTAAGATCTGCTCCGCGCGCAGCGCTGCGCTCCCGGCGGCCGCCGCTCACTAATTTAGCCCCCGGCTTCGGGCCTACCTCGGGCCGGAGCGCTCCGCCCCCCGTTTGCGCGCGCGCGTCTCCCCTGGCCCGCCCCCCGCATATTCTGCCCAAAGACAGCCACCTCATCGGCTAGCACGTCCCCTCCAGCAGTAAAAAAAAAAAAAAGAGGCAAAAGCCCACACTTTCTTACCAACGGCTCACCTCAGCACAGGCAGGCCGGTGAGCAACAGCATCTTTTCTCTGCGGCTGTCCCAGCTACTCTGAGGCCCCTGCTGACCCGGGAAGGACACAGGCCAGGGTGAGTGCTGCTCCTCATTAGGACCAGCGACACTTTGTACTTTTTTGTTTTTCTTCCAACTATCTCCTGTCTCCTCCCTAGTGTCCCTAGTAGGAGTCTCCTGAGCAGCCATGCCTAACTCTAAAGCCTGCTTTACACGGTACGACCGATTGTGCGATTTCACAATCGATCGTACCCGCCCCCGTCCTTTTTGCGTCACGGGCAAATCGCTGCCCGTGTCGCACAAAGTCAGTAACCCCCGTCACACATACTTACCTCTCGTGCGACCTCGCTGTGGGCGGCGAACGTCCACTTCCTGGAGTGGGAGGGACGTTCGGCGTCACAGCGACGTCACACGGCCGCCGGCCAATAGAAGCGGAGGGGCGGAGATGAGCGGGACGTAAACATCCCGCCCACCTCCTTCCTTCCACATAGAGCCGGCGGCGGCCGCGGGAGGCAGGTGAGCTGCTCATCGTTCCCGTGGTGTCACACGGAGCAGCGTGTGCTACCACGGAAACGATGGTCAACTAAATCAACCGATATTATGGAACCTAACGAGCAGTACCCGACTCACGATTTGTGAACGATACTGCGTCGCTAGGAGGTGTCACACAGGCCGGCATCGCCAGCGATGCCGGATGTGCGTCACAAAAACCGTGACCCCGACGATCTATCGCACGATAGATTGCCTGGTGTAAAGCAGCCTTAAGTCTTCCCGATCCAAACAGGCCCCCTTTATAATACATTTTGCGTGCTCGTCTTGCAATGAAAAATTCTCCCAAGGCCAGGCTACCTCCCTCTGCTCAGCTTGCGCTCCCGATCCGCAGCCCACACAGATTGCCCCAGACGCCGCCAGCCCCCCCGTCCACGCCGCTACTGCAGCAGTACAGGACGCCTGGGGCTCCAATGCGCTCCCTCCCCCGGAGTGGCTGACTTCTCTCTCCCAGTCGGTGAATTCTCTGTCAAGGGCGTCTCTGACCATCGCGCAGGCTTTGCAGTCGCTCCCTACGCTTAGCCATGCCCCACAGGTCCAGCCGCCGCAGGACGACAGTCGTTCTGACCCAGACCCGGCTACTGGAGCGCGGAAGCAAACCCGCACGGTCTTGTCTTCCAATTCCTCCCAGAGGTCTCTCTCCCCTCCAAGGCCCGATCGCCACTCGTCTCCGGGACCATCTGATTTTTCAGGAGAAGAGTCGGATGCAGCCTCACTGCTGGACTCGGACCAGGCAGCTGATGTCAGGCGTATGGTGGACAGCCTGGTCGACGCGGTGAATAAGACGCTGAAGCTCCAGCCGGACGTTGCCACCACCCAGAGCTCACAGGTATCTTTCAAACATGTTAAACGTGTCCACAGGTCTTTCTGCGATCATCTGGAATTCGCTGAGATCTTACGCAAGCACAGACAGCAACCGGACAAGACGTTCAACAACGGTAAGTCGATTGATTTACACTATCCCTTCCCCGAGGATCTCCGGAAAGAATGGACAGGCTCACCGGTGGTCGACCCTGCGGTCTCCCGCCTGGCCTCGCATACTGTTCTATCTCTGCCACAGGGGACATCGCTCCGTGACGCCACGGACCGGAACATCGAGAGATTCGCCCGTTCGGCTTTCGAGGCAGCAGGCGCTGCCCTGTCGCCGGCTTTCGCCGCCGTCTGGGTAGCAAAGGCCATGGTGACATGGGCCGACACCCTCCGCAGAGGCCTTTGCTCACAGGCTAGCGATCCCGAGCTTGTCAACATGGCGGCGCAGATTGTCCTAGTGGGTGAGTATATCATTAACGCATCTCTGGTGTCAGCCAACTGTGCAGCACAAGCGGCCAGCAACACGGTGGCAATCCGCCGGGCGGTCTGGCTCAGAGGCTGGAATGCAGACGCGGCTTCAAAGAAATCCCTTACCGCCCTCCCATTTGCAGGATGCCGGCTGTTTGGCAACAGGCTCGATCAGATCATCGCCGAGGCTATGGGAGGAAAGAGCACCTCCCTTCCCCAACTGAGACCAAGACGTATCCCGCGCCGCCAGCCGACCTCAGGTTTTCGTCCTTTTCGCAGCTTCAGTTCCATGACACAGCCTAGGAGGAACAGATCCCCACAGAGAAACAGAGAAACAGGAAGAACCCACCCTTCAAAACAAATCCCTCCTTGCGTCCTAGACCACGCCAGCCAGCCAAACCAGCATCTAGATCTCAGCGATACTCCTCCAAATGACTCGTGGTCTTCGCGCGTCAGCGCAGACCAGGTGGGGGGGGCGCCTTCCTCTTTTCCAACACGTCTGGCTGCCTTTGATCACAGACGCTTGGGTCAGAGAAATCCTAGTCTCGGGATACAAGATAGAGTTCTCGTCAATGCCCCCAAGTCGGTTTTTCCTTTTCCATCCTCCCGAGTCAGACACGCGAGCTCGCCCTTTTCTTCACGCCATCGAATCTCTACACTGCTCAGGGGTCGTGGTTCCGGTCCCAAATTCGGAACGGTTCAGGGGAGTCTACTCAAACCTCTTTGTTGTCCCCAAAACGATGGCACTGTGCGCCCTGTTCTCGACCTCAAGATCCTCAACAGGTACGTCAGACCCCGAAAATTTCACATGGAGTCCCTCCGATCGGTCATTGCCTCCATGGAGGTCGGCGAATTCCTCGCCTCTCTGGACATACAGGACGCATATCTGCACATCCCGATTGCACATCAGCACCAGAAATTCCTGCGCTTTGCCGTGGCAGACGATCATTATCAGTTTACTGCCCTACCTTTCGGTCTTGCGTCTGCGCCCCGAGTATTCACGAAAGTCATGGCTGCTGCCATGTCGATCCTGCACTCCAGAGGAGTTTTGGTGATTCCGTACCTGGACGACTTGCTGATTAAGGGGTCCTCTTTCAACCACTGTCTTCTAAGTGTCCAGGTTACCATCGATACTCTGTCCCGGCTCGGTTGGATCATCAATCGGAAGAAGTCCTCTTTGATCCCGGCCCGCCGGATCACATTCCTTGGCATGGAGTTCGATACCATCCAAGGACGTGTGTCCCTCCGACAGGAAAAGATTTCCTCCCTCCGGAAAGATATCCAGACCCTCCACCACTTCAGAGCGGTGTCCATACGATTCGGTATGAGGGCCCTCGGTCGGATGGTGGCGGCAATTGAGGCAGTTCCGTTCGCCCACTTCCACCTTCGCCCCCTTCAGCTATCTCTTCTGCACAATTGGGACAAGTCTCTATTCACCCTGGATCGCAAGATTAATTTGTCCCCGGAAGTCCGCCGCTCTCTGCTCTGGTGGACCAACAGACAAAATCTCTCCAAGGGAATGTCATTCTTACCGGTACACTGGCAGACAGTCACCACCAATGCCAGCCTTCTGGGCTGGGGAGCGGTGTTCCATCATCACACGGCTCACGGACAGTGGTCCTCCCGGGAAAGCCGGCTCCCGATCAACGTTTTGGAGATCAGAGCGGTCCTTCGAGCCTTGCAAGCTTTTCAGCGCCTTATACAGGGGTCTCCAATCAGAATACAGTCGGACAATGCCACGGCAGTGGCATACATCAATCACCAGGGCGGCACGAGAAGCGTCATGGCAATGAGAGAGGTGAAGAAGATCATACAGTGGACAGAGTCGCACCACTCCAGGATCTCCGCGGTATATATCCCCGGCGTGGAAAATTGGGCGGCCGACTATCTCAGCAGACAGGGTCTGGCGTCGGGCGAATGGTCTCTCAACAAAGAAGTTTTCGAACAGATCTGCCACAGATGGGGGATTCCGGATGTGGACCTGATGACCTCGCGGTTCAACAATCAAGTCCCACAGTTCATCTCCCGTTACCACGACCAGCAGGCGCTAGGAGTCGACGCCCTCATTCTTCCGTGGAATCAGTTCAGACTTCCGTTCATCTTCCCACCGTTTCCACTGATCTCAAGAGTCCTCAAGAAAATCAAGGCAGAGGGCATTCCAGTGATTCTCATCGCCCCACAATGGCCCAGGCGAGCGTGGTTCGCAGAACTCGCACAGCTAGTCGCAGACACCCCATGGCGGCTTCCAGATTGGCCAGACCTGCTGTCGCAGGGTCCGCTCCTCTATCAAAATTCAGGGGTTCTCAATTTGATGGCATGGCTCTTGAATCCTGGCTCTTAGCTGAGTCAGGTTTTGCTCCAGGAGTGATACAGACTATGATCAGGGCTCGGAAGCCTTCATCCTCAAAGATCTACTACCGCACCTGGAAGGCTTTTCTTCAGAGTTGTGAGGTCAACGGCAATCCCTCCCCATTAGTTCTGTCACTCCCGACGCTACTGGCGTTCCTTCAGGCAGGGTTACAAGCGGGTCTCTCGCTGGCAACTATCAAGGGGCAGGTTTCGGCTCTGTCTGTTTTTTTCCAGAGAAATCTGGCATCGTTCCACAGGTCAAGACGTTCATCCAAGGAGTCGCCCATCTGAATCCGCCATATCGGGCTCCGCTAGAACCATGGGATCTTAATTTGGTTTTAGGATCCCTCCAACTGACTCCATTTGAACCACTCAAAGAATCCTCATTCTCACACTTGTCCTGGAAAGTGTTTTTTTTGGTGGCGGTCACTTCAATCAGGAGAACGTCTGAACTGGCAGCTCTTTCGTGCCGTTCTCCTTTTCTTGTTTTTCACCAGGACAAGGTTGTCCTGCCCCCGTCTCCTGCGTTCCTGCTGAAGGGGGTGTCTCCTTTTCACCTGAATGAAGAGATCGTGCTTCCATCTTTTTGTCCGGCACCCACTCATCCCTTGGAAAGGTCACTGCACACTCTGGACTTAGTGCGAGCGCTCAGGACTTACGTCTCAAGAACTGCGCCTTTCCGCAAATCAGACAACTTGTTCGTCCTGCCTTCTGGTTCCAAGAAGGGCATGCCGGCGTCCAAGGCTACCATTGCCAGATGGATCAGGTCAGCCATTTCGGAGTCCTACCGAATTCGGGACAAGTCCCCTCCGAGGGGAGTAAGAGCCCATTCCACCCGTGCAGTTGGGGCATCTTGGGCAATCAGACACCAGGCTTCAGCCGAGCAAGTATGCAAAGCCGCAACGTGGTCCAGTCTTCATACCTTCACCAGGTTTTACAAGGTCCACACCCAGGCATCAGCAGATGGCAGCCTTGGGAGAAAGGTGTTGCAGACGGCCGTCGCACACCTCTAAAAAGGGTAGTAAACATTTGGACAGAGCTGTCCTACAGAATTTTTTGTGTTTTGTTGGGATCTGTAGGACTGCTTATGTACCCACCCAGGGACTGCTTTTGGACGTCTCATGGTCCTGTGTCCCCCAATGAAAGCGATAGAGAAAGAAGGATTTTTGTGTACTCACCGTAAAATCTCTTTCTCTGAGTCTTCATTGGGGGACACAGCACCCACCCTGTTTGGATTGTGAGGTCTCTATTTGCCGGATGTTTCTCGATGTTGTTACGGGTCAACGTCTTTTCCCATCCGGCTATTATATATATATCCGTGCCCATAAGGCACCGTGTTTCATCACACTTTTTTCTCTTTGTATTACGTTGTTTAGTTATGGCTGTTCAGGTCTCTCCTACTACTGCTTGTACACTAAACTGGCATAGGTCCGCCTCAGGCTCGGGGTGTACACTGCCAGGGAGGAGCTAACTCTTTTTATGTTCACTTAGTGTCAGCCTCCTAGTCACAGCAGCATACACCCCATGGTCCTGTGTCCCCCAATGAAGACTCAGAGAAAGAGATTTTACGGTGAGTACACAAAAATCCTTCTTATGGACACCTGAGATTCTTATGACCCATCGACTTAAGGCCCTGTCACACACAGAGATAAATCTGCGGCAGATCTGTGGTTGCAGTGAAATTGTGGACAATCAGTGCCAGGTTTGTGGCTGTGTACAAATAGAACAATATGTCCATGATTTCACTGCAACCACAGATCTGCCAAAGATTTATCTCTGTATGTGACGGGGCCTTAAGACCGGTGGCTGCATTAAGAAGAGAGGTTCCCGAACCCACATATTTCTTTAACAGAGATATATGAAACACATTATGAATCTTGTAAGATGCCGGCAATGCCAGGTGGAAAGCACCTGGAATAATGACTGCTGTGATTTTGTTCGGACCAATAAACCGAGGTCCTAACTTCAGTGAAGGTATCTTAACCTTAATGTTTCTTGTAGATAACCACACCAGATTACCCACACACAGGTACAGACCAGGCACATGACTACAGGCAACTGGACATTTATACTTTGAACCCATATCCCGCAAATGCTGCTGAACCTTCTCCCACGTAGACGATAATACGGAGACAGACCAATTGATCTTCCCCAGGTACCACTAATGATTTAAAAATGAGAGCGGTGCAAGAAGCCATGGAAAATCATGACACCAGCAGAAATCTATCAGTAATTAGAACACAATCTTGTCAATTAGTGAAAAATAATAAGGCTTATAAAAAGTCTCATTACTAAGGTGGGTCAAGAAATATCTCATGATGGGTAAAACCAGTGAGCTGTCTCAAGACCTTTGCAACCTTATTGCAAACCTAAAGAGCGCAAAACCAAGCAGAAAGCTGAGTAATTAAATCCACACTAACAAACGAGATGTTCTACTTGTACGGAAAATGTTTAACAAATTGTCATCTTTAAATCTGGAAAAGAGATGACAGAGGGAAGATAAAACATCCCCGCAACAAAGAAGAGAGAATGGAAGACGCAAACTGAAGGCTCGTCTATGAAAGACAGAATTATATTAAAAGGGCTAATTACCATAAAAATAATACAAAGCCATGAGTTAAGATAATAAAAGTGCAATTATAGACAGCAAGACCGACAATGCATCTGCTTTTATAATACTCTGGAAGCATAAGGACACCTTCTAGTCTAGATGTACTGTAGATGACTAGGGTAAAAATGATCATAAGGCTTCAGAGCTGCAATCTCTCAGCATTCCTCGCTTATGGTATAGGAAGTAACGGCTTTACAGCAGGCATCATATAGGAATTCATTAAGGCTATGTGCCCATGTTGCATTTTTTTTATACAGAAAATCTGCACATAACATGTTTTTGCAGAAAAAAAAGCAGATGAAAAAACGTGCATTTTTTTATTGCGTTTGCCCGTTTTTTCACATTTTTCCTGCTTCTTTTTGCGTTTTTTTTTAAGTAATGGTGACGGCGGGGGTTCAGGCGCTGTATACCCACAATCGCTGCTGGGTAAGGGTAAGAACACACATCCGGATTTTCTGCCGGTTGTCGCATCCGGCACGCTCCCATACAGTGTATACAGTACAGTGGTTGCGCTTCAACTTCCTGGTCACATGCTCCGGTCACATGACAGCACGTGATCGAAGCTTGTCGCGCAGCCACTGTACTGTATAGACTGTACGGGAGCGCGACGGATCCGACAAACGGCAGAAAAGCCGGATGTGTGTTCTTACCCTAACTGGTTGATCTTACAGCTGGGACCCAGCTCTCTGCCAGGAGCAGTACCCGCGCCGCTCCTGGAAGCTTAACCGCCTGAATGCTGCGATCAATGTGAGGCAGGGAGAGGAATCGCTTACCTCTCCCTGATGATCGGGTCCCTGTAACTCAATCACAGGGATCTGATCGCTGCCATGGCATGATGACAACCTCGGATTACTGAGGTGCGGATCGCCTCACAGACCAGGGCATCTATATCACCAGAGATCCCTGCAGCAAGGTCCTGCATTAAAGACTACGAGATGAGAAAATGTCTGCTGACACTGTCTAAGTGGCCTAGGTGCACGGAACCCCAGTGACGTCACAAGGTGAACCGAGTTCATGCCGGCAGATCTGCAGCAAACCCTGGTGATCCACCGGCATGAACTCGATTCACCTTGTGACGTCACCAGAGTTCCCTGCAGGGAGATCCCATTGTAAAGACCTCAAGGAAATGGCTGCAGGGAAGCCCAGTGTTCATGGCAATCCCAGACTCACTTGTTTTCAGAAATATGTCATACTATTAGATAGAAAACTTCCCTGTCCTTTCTGTAGTTAGATATTTGTGCTTTTTAAAAATGTAATTGATAAATGTGGCTCAAAGAGGACCTGTCACCCAATGCAACGTGGCCAGTTTGTGCTTTTGTTTTAATCCCTTATTCAAGTGTTTTGGTGGTTTTTTTTAATCTGCCAAACGTCTCTGGAGATATGGGTCTTTTATTTAGTACTAGTTTTTATGATTTAAAAAAAAAAAAAAAAGCCATGGTTTTACAAGGTAATAATGCATAGCAGCCTAAAGATATGCCAGGTAATCTTGCGTGCACCATCCACCTTGGTTCTTGCGAGCACCACCCACATTGGTTCTTGCGAGCACCACCCACCTTGGTGTTTTCGAAAACTTGAAGAGGTTAAAGGAAGCTCTTAAGACCAAAGAGATAAAGAGATGTGCAGCAAGAAATGTTTACCTTTCAATGTGTATGTTCATTCTTTTTAGTGTTTATGTAGATCTTTTTCAGGGAGGTTACAGAAAAAGATGTTGTGTGAACATACCCTTATGTTGATTAGCTGACTGCCACAGATACAGTTTTTCTTACACAGACAGCCAAAAAATCTTATGTTAGTTGCCATCATATTGTGACTACAACTGTTAGCTTTTTCCTAGGCATTTTTTGTATTCAAACCAGCTGATATCTTTTGTCACGCTACATGATGGAGGGGAGAGACGGATGTAGATCCACACTACTCGCAGAACCAGGCTTTCCCCAGACTAAGTGCCTACCCAGTCTTCACTAGAGCTTCTCATGCTGAGGTTGGACTTAGGTAACGATAAGCACTAGACACCACTCCCAGGCATCTTCTGGTTGATACGCTCCACCAAGGGGCTGGTTAGTGGAAGATGTGACGAGAGGAAGTGATATACTGCCACTAGGGAAGAATGGGGAAGCATAAGCCCTGACACTTTGCCTGAGCATCCCTGAACTCCTGGACATCCCTAGACGGGTTTATCATGTTCCTATCCCTGTCTTTCTTTGAGCACAACCCTGATTAGTGAGCAGGGGAGCAGGAACACTAGTCCCACCCTAGGTTAAAGACAACTCTCCAACAGAAGAACTGGAATTCGGCCGGTGGCAGTATAGGTCGTGTTCAGGCCTGTTGTTCGAAGAAAAGAAATAGCATTCACTATTGCCATAGACTAGGACAGATTTTGTATGCCATTCCACCAGAAAAGAACACTCCTGTGTAATCCCTGAAGAATGAAATCATCCTCAGTGACATAGTGAGTGACTACACACACCCTGTGGTCTCAGGGCATTGACTCTTCTAAGAATCCTGCTCAAACTGATGGAATACAGCTGTGGGACCCTAGTTTCAGAGATAATGTCCTCCACCCAACTTGCAAAAAGCTGAAAAGGTCTTCAGTACAGATGGGCAGCTGAGCTGATCTATCAGATGGTCGCCTCTGTAGTTGTAGTATCATTTTTACTTTGGTTCCAATGTGTAAATTAAATAAAGTGCACATTTGATATGATGTCCAAGATGGGGACCAGGATGTGGACATATTAACAAAATAGGGAACATAATAGGAGACATTTCTACAATACATATGTCGCGGGCGGGGAGGACGCCGCCGCTCGCTAACGCTCGGGTCTGGCGTTGCTGCGGCTGCTGCTGCTCGGTGCCGCGAGCGGTGGGCCGGATCCGGGGACTCGAGCTGCGCCCCTCGCCCGTGAGTGAAAAGGGTGGTTGGTTTGGGGGATTTAGTCCATGACGCGCACCCACGAGTCGTGGTGAAGATGTGTCGCGGGCGGAGGAGACGACGCTGCGCTCTCCCACTGCTCGGGTCCGGCTGCTGCTGCTGCTGCTGCTGCTCGGCGGTGGCTCGAGCGGTGGGCCGGATCCCGGGGACTCCTTGCCCGTGAGTGAAAAGGGGTAGGGATTGGATGGTGGGGATTTGGTTATATTGTCCGTGACGCCACCCACGGTTGTGGTGATTTTGGTGACACCACCGCTGCTCTGGACGGGGATCCCGGGAGCGATGACAGGGAGCAGCTTGGATGTTAGTTCTCCCCTCCGTGGGTAGGGGGTTGGTTGTCCCGGGGCCCGGTGAAGGGGGTAGGGATGGATGGCAGGCAGGTTACGGGGCCTGGTGAGGTGCAGGGTCGCAGGGGCAGCGCTGTGCCGCACGGCACGGTGGTACTCACTCAGCCAATCATGAAGACACAGTTCTCGGTAAAACACACGGCTGGATGGACGGGTCCCACTGACGGCTGCGGTGGTTTCTGCTCCCGGTAGGTTGATGGTGACTGCCTTTCCCTGCACCTATGTACTGTAGATGGTTCCGATGGGTTCCCACCGGTAACCCGCTCCCCAGCTTGGATATGGGCTGGAGGAGCCCCTTTTTGCCCGCAGGCTCTGGCCCTGGAAAACGGTTGCCTTGGCGATGGCGGTCTCTCCCTCTCACGGTTGAGCTGTTGCCTTCTGACGGGACTTGACTGCTGGGGAACCCAGGAGGTTCCCTTCGCTGACGGATTCGACAAATTCACGGCGACTCCTAGCCTTATCAGGGTCCGTAAACCCCTGCCAGATGGTGCTGACTTCTCTTTGTGGGAAACTCCGTCCCCGAGGGAGGGCGCGCAGGGGAAACTCCATCCCCGAGGGAGGGCGCGCAGGGGAAACTCCGTCCCCGAGGGAGGGCGCGCAGGGGAAACTACGCCCCGAGTGAGGGCACGCAGGGGAAACTCCGTCCCCGAGGGAGGGAGCGCAGGGGAAACTCCGTCCCCGAAGGAGGGCGCTCAGGGGAAACTCCGTCCCCGAGGGAGGGCGCGCAGGGGAAACTCCGTCCCCTTGGGAGGGTGCGCATGGAAACTCCGTCCCCGAGGGAGGGCGCGCAGGGGAAACTCCGTCCCCGAGGGAGGGCGCGCAGGGGAAACTCCGTCCCCGAGGGAGGGCACGCAGGTGAAACTCCGTCCCCGAGGGAGGGCGCGCAGGGGAAACTCCGTCCCCGAGGGAGGGTGCGCAAGGGAAATTCCGTCCCCGAGGGAGGGCGCGCAGGGGAAACTCCGTCCCCGAGGGAGGGCGCGCAGGGGAAACTCCGTCCCCGAGGGAGGGCGCGCAGGGGAAACTCCGTCCCCGAGGGAGGGCGCGCAGGGGAAACTCCGTCCCCGGGGGAGGGCGCGCAGGGGAAACTCCGTCCCCGAGGGAGGGCGCGCAGGGGAAACTCCGTCCCCGAGTGAGGGCGCGCAGGGGAAACTCCGTCCCCGAGGGAGGGAGCGCAGGGGAAACTCCGTCCCCGAAGGAGGGCGCTCAGGGGAAACTCCGTCCCCGAGGGAGGGCGCGCAGGGGAAACTCCGTCCCCTTGGGAGGGTGCGCATGGAAACTCCGTCCCCGAGGGAGGGCGCGCAGGGGAAACTCCGTCCCCGAGGGAGGGCGCGCAGGGGAAACTCCGTCCCCGAGGGAGGGCACGCAGGTGAAACTCCGTCCCCGAGGGAGGGCGCGCAGGGGAAACTCCGTCCCCGAGGGAGGGTGCGCAAGGGAAATTCCGTCCCCGAGGGAGGGCGCGCAGGGGAAACTCCGTCCCCGAGGGAGGGCGCGCAGGGGAAACTCCGTCCCCGAGGGAGGGCGCGCAGGGGAAACTCCGTCCCCGGGGGAGGGCGCGCAGGGGAAACTCCGTCCCCGAGGGAGGGCGCGCAGGGGAAACTCCGTCCCCGGGGGAGGGCGCGCAGGGGAAACTCCGTCCCCGAGGGAGGGCGCGCAGGGGAAACTCCGTCCCCGAGTGAGGGCGCGCAGGGGAAACTCCGTCCCCGAGGGAGGGCGCGCAAGGGAAACTCCGTCCCCGAGGGAGGGCGCGCAGGGGAAACTCCGTCCCCGAGTGAGGGCGCGCAGGGGAAACTCCGTCCCCGAGGGAGGGCGCGCAAGGGAAACTCCGTCCCCGAGGGAGGGCGCGCAGGGGAAACTCCGTCCCCGAGGGAGGGCGCGCAGGGAACACTCCGTCCCCGGGGGAGGGCGCGCAGGGGAAACTCCGTCCCCGGGGGAGGGCGCGCGGGGGAAACTCCGTCCCCGGGGGAGGGCATGCGGGGGAAACTCCGTCCCCTTGGGAGGGCGCGCAGGGGAAACTCCGTCTCCTTGGGAGGGCGCGCAGGGGAAACTCCATCCCCTTGGGAGGGCGCGCAGGGGAAACCCCGTCCCCTTGGGAGGGCGCGCAGGGGAAACTCCGTCCGCATCTCTGGCGTCAGCCAACTGCGCAGTACAAGCGGCCAGCAACACGGTGGCAATCCGCCGGGCGGTCTGGCTCAAAGGCTGGAATGCAGACGCGGCTTCAAAGAAATCCCTTACCGCCCTCCGATTTGCAGGAGGCCGGCTGTTTGGGGACAGGCTCGATCAGATCATCGCCGAGGCTACGAGAGGAAAGAGCACCTCCCTTCCCCAGCTGAGACCAAGACGTATCCCGCGCCGCCAGCCGACCTCAGGTTTTCGTCCTTTTCGCAGCTTCAGTTCCATGACACAGCCTAGGAGGAACAGATCCCCACAGAGAAACAGGAAGAACCCGTCCTTCAAAACAAATCCTTCCTTTCGTCCTAGACCACGCCAGCCAAACCAGCATCTAGATCTCAGCGATACTCCTCCAAATGTCTCGTGGTCTTCGCGCGTCAGCGCAGACCAGGTGGGGGGGCGCCTTTCTCTTTTCCAACACGTCTGGCTGCCTTTGATCACAGACGCTTGGGTCAGAGAAATCCTGGTCTCGGGATACAAGATAGAGTTCTCGTCAATGCCCCCAAGTCGGTTTTTCCTTTTCCATCCTCCCGAGTCAGACGCGCGAGCTCGCCCTTTTCTTCACGCCATCGAATCTCTACATCGCTCAGGGGTCGTGGTTCCGGTCCCAAATTCGGAACGGTTCAGGGGAGTCTACTCAAACCTCTTCGTTGTCCCCAAAAAGGATGGCACTGTGCGCCCTGTTCTCGACCCCAAGATCCTCAACAGGTACGTCAGACCCCGAAAATTTCACATGGAGTCCCTCCGATCAGTCATTGCCTCCATGGAGGTCGGCGAATTCCTCGCCTCTCTGGACATACAGGACGCATATCTGCACATCCCGATTGCACATCAGCACCAGAAATTCCTGCGCTTTGCCGTGGCAGACGATCGTTATCAGTTTACTGCCCTACCTTTCGGTCTTGCGTCTGCGCCCCGAGTATTTACGAAAGTCATGGCTGCTGCCATGTCGATCCTGCACTCCAGAGGAGTTTTGGTGATTCCGTACCTGGACGACTTGCTGATTAAGGGGTCCTCTTTCAACCACTGTCTTCTAAGTGTCCAGGTTACCATCGATACTCTGTCCCAGCTCGGTTGGATCATCAATCGGAAGAAGTCCTCTTTGATCCCGGCCCGCCGCATCACATTCCTCGGCATGGAGTTCGATACCATCCAAGGACGTGTGTCCCTCCGACAGGAAAAGATTGCCTCCCTCCGGAAAGATATCCAGACCCTCCACCACTCCAGAGCGGTGTCCATACGATTCGGTATGAGGGCCCTCGGTCGGATGGTGGCGGCAATTGAGGCAGTTCCGTTCGCCCACTTCCACCTTCCCCCCCTTCAGCTATCTCTGCTGCACAATTGGGACAAGTCTCTATTCACCCTGGATCGCAAGATGAATTTGTCCCCGGAAGTCCGCCGCTCTCTGCTCTGGTGGACCAACAGACAAATTCTTTCCAAGGGAATGTCATTCTTACCGGTACACTGGCAGACAGTCACCACCGATGCCAGCCTTCTGGGCTGGGGAGCGGTGTTCCATCATCACACGGCTCACGGACAGTGGTCCTCCCGGGAAAGCCGGCTCCCGATCAACGTTTTGGAGATCAGAGCGGTCCTTCGAGCCTTGCAAGCTTTTCAGCGCCTTATACAGGGGTCTCCAATCAGAATACAGTCGGACAACGCCTCGGCGGTGGCATACATCAATCACCAGGGCGGCACGAGGAGCGTGATGGCAATGAGAGAGGAGAAGAAGATCATACAGTGGACAGAGTCGCACCACTCCAGGATCTCCGCGGTACATATCCCCGGCGTGGAAAATTGGGTGGCCGACTATCTCAGCAGACAGGGTCTGGCGTCGGGCGAATGGTCTCTCCACAGAGAAGTTTTCGAACAGATCTGCCACAGATGGGGGACTCCGGATGTGGACCTGATGACCTCGCGGTTCAACAATCAAGTCCCACGGTTCATCTCCCGTTACCACGACCAGCAGGCGCTAGGAGTCGACGCCCTCATTCTTCCATGGAATCAGTTCAGACTTCCGTTCATCTTCCCACTGCTTCCACTGATCCCAAGAGTCCTCAAGAAAATCAAGGCAGAGGGCATTCCAGTGATTCTCATCGCCCCAGAATGGCCCAGGCGAGCGTGGTTCGCAGAACTCGCACAGCTAGTCGCAGACACCCCATGGCGGCTTCCAGATCGGCCAGATCTGCTGTCGCAGGGTCCGCTCTTCCATCAAAATTCAGGGGTTCTCAATTTGACGGCATGGCTCTTGAATCCTGGCTCTTAGCTCAGTCAGGTTTTGCTCCAGGAGTGATACAGACTATGATCAGGGCTCGGAAGCCTTCATCCTCAAAGATCTACTACCGCACCTGGAAGGCTTTTCTTCAGTGGTGTGAGGTCAACAGCAATCCCTCCCCGTTATTTCTGTCACTCCCGACGCTACTGGCGTTCCTTCAGGCAGGGTTACAAGTGGGTCTCTCGCTGGCAACTATCAAGGGGCAGGTTTCGGCTCTGTCTGTTTTTTTCCAGAGAAATCTGGCATCGCGTCCACAGGTCAAGACGTTCATCCAAGGAGTCGCCCATCTGAATCCGCCATATCGGGCTCCGCTAGAACCATGGGATCTTAATTTGGTTTTAGGATCCCTCCAACTGACTCCATTTGAACCACTCAAAGAATCCTCATTCTCACACTTGTCCTGGAAAGTGTTTTTTTTTTGGTGGCGGTCACTTCAATCAGGAGAACGTCTGAACTGGCAGCTCTTTCGTGCCGTTCTCCTTTTCTTGTTTTTCACCAGGACAAGGTTGTCCTGCACCCATCTCCTGCGTTCCTGCCGAAGGTGGTGTCTCCTTTTCACCTGAATGAAGAGATCGTGCTTCCATCTTTTTGTCCGGCACCCACTCATCCCTTGGAAAGGTCACTGCACACTCTGGACTTAGTGCGAACGCTCAGGACTTACGTCTCAAGAACTGCGCCTTTCCGCAAATCAGACAACTTGTTCATCCTGCCTTCTGGTTCCAAGAAGGGCATGCCGGTGTCCAAGGCTACCATTGCCAGATGGATCAGGTCAGCCATTTCGGAGTCCTACCGAATTCGGGACAAGTCCCCTCCAAGGGGAGTAAGAGCCCATTCCACCCGTGCAGTTGGGGCGTCTTGGGCAATCAGACACCAGGCTTCAGCCGAGCAAGTATGCAAAGCCGCAACGTGGTCCAGTCTTCATACCTTCACCAGGTTTTACAAGGTCCACACCCAGGCATCAGCAGATGGAGGCCTTGGGAGAAAGGTGTTGCAGACGGCCGTCGCACACCTCTAAAAAGGGTAGTAAACATTTGGACAGAGCTGTCCTACAGAATTTTTTGTGTTTTGTTGGGATCTGTAGGACTGCTTATGTACCCACCCAGGGACTGCTTTTGGACGTCCCATGGTCCTGTGTCCCCCAATGAAAGCGATAGAGAAAGAAGGATTTTTGTGTACTCACCGTAAAATGTCTCTTTCTCTGAGTCTTCATTGGGGGACACAGCACCCACCCTGTTTGGATTGTGAGGTCTCTATTTGCCGGATGTTTCCCGATGTTGTTACGGGTCAACGTCTTTTTCCATCCAGCTATTATATATATATCCGTGCCCATAAGGCACCCTGTTTCATCACACTTTTTTTTCTTTGTATTACGTTGTTTAGTTATGGTTGTTCAGGTCTCTCCTACTACTGCTTGTACACTAAACTGGCATAGGTCCGCCTCCGGCTCGGGGTGTACACTGCCAGGGAGGAGTTAACTCTTTTTATGTTCACTTAGTGTCAGCCTCCTAGTCACAGCAGCATACACCCCATGGTCCTGTGTCCCCCAATGAAGACTCAGAGAAAGAGATTTTACGGTGAGTACACAAAAATCCTTCTTTTGGACACCGGAGATTCTTATGACCCATCGACTTAAGGCCCTGTCACACACAGAGATAAATCTGCGGCAGATCTGTGGTTGCAGTGAAATTGTGGACAATCAGTGCCAGGTTTGTGGCTGTGTACAAATGGAACAATATGTCCATGATTTCACTGCAACCAAAGATCTGCCAAAGATTTATCTCTGTATGTGACGGGGCCTTAAGACCGGTGGCTGCGTTAAGAATAGAGTTGAGCGCGGTTCTAGGTTCGAGGTTCTCCAGTTCTAGGCTCGAGTGATTTTGGGGCCTGTTCTAGATCGAACTAGAACTCGAGCTTTTTGCAAAAGCTCGATAGTTCTAGAAACGTTCGAGAACAGTTCTAGCAGCAAAAAAACAGCTAATTCCTAGCTGGCTTTCCGCTGTAATAGTGTAAGTCACTCTGTGACTCACACTATTATGACATTTCAGTGTATAGTGTGCGTGAACAGCGCCTTCAGATCACTCCTGTTTGTATAATGGCGATCGCCATTTTTTTTTTTTTTTCCTTGTCTTCCTTCCCTAAGCGCGCGCGTGTAGTGGGGAGGGCCATTATGTCAGCCAATCCCAGACACACACAGCTAAGTGTACTTTTAGCCAGAGAAGCAACGGCATGTGTGATAGGATGTCCATGTCACATGTCCCTGCATTATAAAAACGAGTATCTGGCCGTCCGGACGCCATTATCTCTTCTGCGTCCTTGGTGTCAGACATCACTGGCGCAGCTCCGTCCTGAGTCCTATCGCCGATACTGCTGTATACACAGCGCTGGACAGCTTAGGGAGATCCCTTTCTATAAGTCCTTTTAAGGGCTCGTACGGGCAGGGTCAGAGCCATAGGTGACAGGTCCTGAAAACAGAGACAGCGTCTGTGTAGCTAAGGTCAGGGATTTCGTCGCTGCATTTCCCCATTAGGAGGGAATAGAAAGGCAGGCTTCCATTCCTCTACCCAGAGCCCCACAATCCTGGCACTGTACCCTCCTGTCCTCTGCACACTCCAACTCATTATAACTAAGCCATTATACTAGCAAACACTCAGTGTACCTAGTGGCATCCTAAACGTCGCTATTGGACTTTTGTCTAGTCACACTAGTGCAAAGACATTTGCAGCACCTCTACCTGCATTGCACACTCCAACTCATTATAACTAAGCCATTATACTAGCAAACACTCAGTGTACCTAGTGGCATCCTAAACGTGGCTATTGGACTTTTGTCTAGTCACACTAGTGCAAAGACATTTGCAGCACCTCTACCTGCATTGCACACTCCAACTCATTATAACTAAGCCATTATACTAGCAAACACTCAGTGTACCTAGTGGCATCCTAAACGTGGCTATTGGACTTTTGTCTAGTCACACTAGTGCAAAGACATTTGCAGCACCTCTACCTGCATTGCACACTCCAACTCATTATAACTAAGCCATTATACTAGCAAACACTCAGTGTACCTAGTGGCATCCTAAACGTGGCTATTGGACTTTGCTATAGTCCCACTAGTGCAAAGACATTTGCAGCACCTCTACCTGCATTGCACACTCCAACTCATTATAACTAAGCCATTATACTAGCAAACACTCAGTGTACCTAGTGGCATCCTAAACGTGGCTATTGGACTTTTGTCTAGTCACACTAGTGCAAAGACATTTGCAGCACCTCTACCTGCATTGCACACTCCAACTCATTATAACTAAGCCATTATACTAGCAAACACTCAGTGTACCTAGTGGCATCCTAAACGTGGCTATTGGACTTTTGTCCAGTCACACTAGTGCAAAGACATTTGCAGCACCTCTACCTGCATTGCACACTCCAACTCATTATAACTAAGCCATTATACTAGCAAACACTCAGTGTACCTAGTGGCATCCTAAACGTGGCTATTGGACTTTTGTCTAGTCACACTAGTGCAAAGACATTTGCAGCACCTCTACCTGCATTGCACACTCCAACTCATTATAACTAAGCCATTATACTAGCAAACACTCAGTGTACCTAGTGGCATCCTAAACGTGGCTATTGGACTTTGCTATAGTCCCACTAGTGCAAAGACATTTGCAGCACCTCTACCTGCATTGCACACTCCAACTCATTATAACTAAGCCATTATACTAGCAAACACTCAGTGTACCTAGTGGCATCCTAAACGTGGCTATTGGACTTTTGTCTAGTCACACTAGTGCAAAGACATTTGCAGCACCTCTACCTGCATTGCACACTCCAATCATTATAACTAAGCCATTATACTAGCAAACACTCAGTGTACCTAGTGGCATCCTAAACGTGGCTATTGGACTTTTGTCTAGTCACACTAGTGCAAAGACATTTGCAGCACCTCTACCTGCATTGCACACTCCAACTTATTATAACTAAGCCATTATACTAGCAAACACTCAGTGTACCTAGTGGCATCCTAAACATGGCTATTGGACTTTTGTCTAGTCACACTAGTGCAAAGACATTTGCAGCACGTCTGCCTGCATTGCACACTCCAACTCATTATAACTAAGCCATTATACTAGCAAACACTCAGTGTACCTAGTGGCATCCTAAACGTGGCTATTGGACTTTTGTCTAGTCACACTAGTGCAAAGACATTTGCAGCACCTCTACCTGCATTGCACACTCCAACTCATTATAACTAAGCCATTATACTAGCAAACACTCAGTGTACCTAGTGGCATCCTAAACGTGGCTATTGGACTTTTGTCTAGTCACACTAGTGCAAAGACATTTGCAGCACCTCTACCTGCATTGCACACTCCAACTCATTATAACTAAGCCATTATACTAGCAAACACTCAGTGTACCTAGTGGCATCCTAAGCGTGGCTATTGGACTTTTGTCTAGTCACACTAGTGCAGGGGTGGGGAACCTCCGGCCCGCGGGCCGCATGCGGCCCGCCATGACCTTTTATGTGGCCCCCGGGCAGATTCCCGGGGGAGGCAGTGCTGGTGCTGTCACCGCGGATTGCTGCCGCCGGCCCTTTAAATCCACACATTGCTGTTTGTGCTGCAATGTGTTCTCCCGTCGGCCAGTGCCAATTGTGGGCGGGTCCACAGCAGCCTCGCAGCTTCTAGCCTTGTGTGTCCGCCCCCTGCCCTCCGGAGATCAGTGCCTGCCTTCTCCTTCTGATGCAGTGTGTGTCCGGCTCCTGCACTCCGGTGATGTGAGTGCAATGCTGCTGTGAGTCCAGCGCCGACCCTCTGCTGCCATGTGCCCTGCCCAATGCTTTGTGCCTCCCCACACCAGTTCTGTAAACCCTCTCCCCCAGAGTTGCATGAAACTCTCAGCACAGTGTGGCCCCCAATGTTCTGTGTGCACCCCTCCCCCAGTCCTGTGTGCAGCCCCCCAATGTCCTGTGTGCAGCCCATCACCCAGTAGTCCTGTTTGCACCCCCCTCAATCCTGTGTGCACCCCTCCCCCAGTCCTGTGTGCAGCCCCCCAATGTCCTGTGTGCACCCCCACACAATCCTATGTGCAGCCCATCACCCAGTCCTGTGTGCACCCCCCAGTCCTGTGTGCACCCCCCAGTCCTGTGTGCACCCCCCAGTCCTGTGTGCACCCCCAGTCCTGTGTGCACCCCCAGTCCTATGTGCACCCCCCAGTCCTGTGTGCACCCACCCCAGTCGTGTGTGCACCCACCCCAGTCGTGTGTGCACCCCCCCAGTCGTGTGTGCACCCCCCCCCCCAGTCCTGTGTGCACCCCCCCAGTCCTGTGTGCACCCTCCCCCCAGTCCTGTGTGCACCCCCCCCAGTCCTGTGTGCACCCCCCCCAGTCCTGTGTGCACCCCCCCCAGTCCTGTGTGCACCCCCCCCCAGTCCTGTGTGCACCCCCCCAGTCCTGTGTGCACCCCCCCCAGTCCTGTGTGCACCCCCCCCCAGTCCTGTGTGCACCCCCCCAGTCCTGTGTGCACCCCCCCCAGTCCTGTGTGCACCCCCCCAGTCCTGTGTGCACCCCCCCAGTGATGTCAGTGCCACCCCCCCAGTGATGTCAGTGCCACCCCCCAGTGATGTCAGTGCCACCCCCCCAGTGATGTCAGTGCCACCCCCCCAGTGATGTCAGTGCCACCCCCCCAGTGATGTCAGTGCCACCCCCCAGTGATGTCAGTGCCACCCCCCCAGTGATGTCAGTGCCACCCCCCCAGTGATGTCTGTGCCTCCCCACAGTGGTGTCTGTGCCTTCCCCACAGTGGTGTCTGTGCCTTCCCCACAGTGGTGTCTGTGCCTTCCCCACAGTGGTGTCTGGGTCTTCCCCACAGTGGTGTCTGGGTCTTCCCCACAGTGGTGTCTGGGTCTTCCCCACAGTGGTGTCTGGGTCTCCCCACAGTGGTGTCTGGGTCTCCCCACAGTGGTGTCTGTGTCTCCCCACAGTGGTGTCTGTGTCTCCCCACAGTGGTGTCTGTGTCTCCCCACAGTGGTGTCTGTGTCTCCCCACAGTGGTGTCTGTGTCTCCCCACAGTGGTGTCTGTGTCTCCCCACAGTGGTGTCTGTGTCTCCCCACAGTGGTGTCTGTGTCTCCCCACAGTGGTGTCTGTGTCTCCCCACAGTGGTGTCTGTGCCCCCAGCCCCGCGTGTGGTGTCTGTGCCCCCAGCCCCATGCCCCCAGTTAATTAATTGCTTCACCCAATATAGCAGGGTCATTTAAACATTGATAATTTTGTGCGGCCCCCGAAGGTTGGTAGAAATTTCCAAATGGCCCCCGACAGAAAAAAGGTTCCCCACCCCTGCACTAGTGCAAAGACATTTGCAGCACCTCTACCTGCATTGCACACTCCAACTCATTATAACTAAGCCATTATACTAGCAATTGATGCTGCCAGTTTAAGGGCCGTAGTTGCATTTTCAGGGATATTTATTCTTTATTATTCTGCTGTTAATAAAGCTAGACCACCGCTGCAATCTACACCACCTCTCAATTTTTACTACCACATTTTAAGTGCACAATCTTGTCGCAATCAACATGAGTGGCAAAATGACAGATGCTGGTGGAAAGGGGAAGAGGCGTGGTGGAAAAGGAAAAAAAGGTTTTGTCCGTGGGGAAGGTGGCAAAGCTCCATTATCATCTGCTGAAGATAGACCATCTACCAGCAAAAGTAAGATGTCTACTACTTACCGTGGACAATCCGATGTGCTCCTTTTTTTACGGACACGAACAACAGGAACAAAGGTAGATGATGGCCAAAAAAGGAAAATGCTTGAATGGATCTCAAGTGGTCCAACAAGTGCCCTCTCAGCCACTTCAAGTACCGCATCCAAAAAACACCAGTCCTCTGAGTTGTCATCCCAATCAAACTTGCTTTCTCCCAGCTCTGAAGTCTCCATCAGCCCTGCACAGTATAGTGGAACTGAGATGGCTGAGTCTGCAGAGCTGTTCAGTCACACTATAGCCTGGGAATCAGAGGTCTGCTCCCAAGCTACAGTGAGTACAGAACAGGAAATGGTCTGCAGTGATGCCCAGAACCTTTGTGACTCTGATTCAGGCCGTGAGGACCAAGTTTCTGAGCATAATGTTGACCCTTTGTCACAAACTGTAACACCTGTGGTTATAGACAATGAGGAACATACTGATGAAGATGAGACGCAGATACCCGATTGGGATGACAACTTAAATATTCGGTCAGGGCAAGAAGAGGCTCGGTCTGAGGGGGAGGGGAGTGCAAACACAACAATTGATGATGAAGTTCTAGATCCCACCTACTGTCAACCCCCAGTCAGGCACTCGAGGAGGTCAACAGAGGCGGTGGAGGAGGATGCAACCGACGACGAAGTTACCTTGCGCCTTCCTGGACAGAGTCGGAGCACTGGTAGCACGTCTACAACTGCATCCTCAGCCACCACTCTGCCTCTGAGCATTATTCGGGGTGGATCAACAGGTCGCATGGCCTCTAAGCCTTGCCTAGCCTGGTCCTTTTTTGACATAGAAAAAGATCGCCCAAATTATGTGATCTGTAAAATTTGTCATGGTTCTCTTAGTAGAGGTCAAAACCTCAGCAGTTTGACAACTTCTTCCATGAATCGTCACATGAATAAATATCATAGGTCCCGGTGGGAAGCTCACTGTGCTGCAATGCGGCCTAGCGGAGCGAACCATCCACGGCCTGCCCCTTCCAGTGCATCCGCGTGCTCTTCATCTTCTAGGACTGTGGGGACAGCTGTCACACCTGGTTTTCCACGCACAACTTCCACCACTGTAACCGCAACAGGCACTTTGCTTGGTAGGTCGTCAGTTGGTTTGGAAGGGGAAACAAGTGAGTGTGTACAGCTCTCTCAGACATCGATAGCACCAACGTTGGATGAAGGCAACATCATGTCTCCGCCTGCACTTTCCTCACAAACCTGCATTTTTCCAGGGACACCCTACTCAACACCGTCTACACACAGCAGCCAGATCTCTGTCCCTCAGATGTGGTCAAATAAAAGGCCACTTCCTGCGACCCATGACAAAGCTAAGAGGTTGACTCTATCCCTCTGTAAGCTGTTGGCTACCGAAATGCTGCCTTTCCGCCTAGTGGACACACAGGATTTTAGAGACCTTATGTCTGTCGCTGTGCCCCAATACCAGATGCCTAGTCGCCACTACTTCTCTAAGAAAGGTGTGCCCGCGCTACACCAGCATGTCGCACACAACATCACCGCTTCCTTGAGAAACTCTGTGTGTGAACGGGTGCATTTCACCACCGATACTTGGACCAGTAAGCATGGACAGGGACGTTACATGTCGCTGACTGGGCACCGGGTAACTATGGTGATAGATGGTGAAGGGTCTGCTGCACAAGTCTTGCCGTCCCCACGACTTGTGTGTCAATCCTCTGTCTGTCCAAGTTCCGCCACTGCTTCTGCATCCTCCACCTCATCTGGGTCCTCCACCTCCGCCCCAAGCCTGCCTGGTCAGGCCACCAGCGTTCTCACTGCGCAGAAGGAATCACGCACCCCTCATTACTATGCTGGCAGCAGAGCGCAACGGCATCAGGCGGTCTTTAGCTTGACATGTCTTGGGAATAAGAGTCACACAGCTGAGGAGTTGTGGTCAGCTCTGCGGTCCGAGTTTAATAAATGGTTGTCTCCACTCAACCTGCAGCCTGGTAAGACCGTGTGCGACAATGCTGCAAACCTGGGTGCGGCCCTTCGCCTGGGCAAGGTGACACACGTACCTTGAATGGCTCACGTGTTGAACCTTGTCGTCCAGCAATTTTTAACACACTATCCCGGCCTAGATGGCCTTCTGAACAGGGCACGAAAACTGTCTGCTCACTTCCGCCGTTCAAGCGCCGCAGCTGAGCGACTTGCATCGCTCCAGAAGTCTTTCGGCCTGCTGGTTCATCGCCTGAAATGCGATGTGGCGACACGCTGGAATTCAACTCTCCACATGTTACAGCGACTGTGGCAGCACCGCCGAGCCCTGGTGCAATACGTCATGACGTATAGCCTGGGCCAACGAGATGCAGAGGTGGGTCAGATCACCCTGATGGAGTGGTCTCAGATCAAGGACCTATGCACCCTTCTGCACAGTTTCGACATGGCGACGAATATGTTTAGCGCTGACAATGACATTATCAGCATGACGATTCCAGTCATTTACATGCTGGAGCACACGCTAAACACTATTCGGAGTCAGGGGGTGGGACAACAGGAAGGGGAAGAACTACAGGAGGATTCATATGCGCAAGGGACAACAACATCACCAAGGTCCAGACGTTCATCATCACCAACGCAGCAGGCATGGTACTATGGGGGACAGGGATCAACAAGGGCGCATAGTAGCAGGCGAAATGTTGAGGAAGGTGCAGGAGAACATGAAGAAATGGAGGACGAACTGTCCATGGACATGGAAGACTCAGCGGATGAGGGAGACCTTGGTCAAATTTCAGTTGAAAGAGGTTGGGGGGAGATGTCAGAGGAAGAAAGAACGGTTAGCACCTCTATGCCACAAACACAGCGTGGACTTGGTCTGCATGGCTGCGCAAGACACATGAGTGCCTTTTTGTTGCACTACCTCCAACATGACCCTCGTATTGTCAAAATTAGAAGTGATGATGACTACTGGATTACCACACTATTAGATCCCCGGTACAAGTCCAAATTTTGTGACATAATTCCAGCCATAGAAAGGGACGCACGTATGCAGGAGTATCAGCAGAAGCTGTTACTCGATCTTAGCTCGGCTTTTCCACCAAACAACCGTGCAGGTGCAGGGAGTGAATCTCCCAGTTGTAACTTGACAAACATGGGACGGTCTCGTCATCTTCAACAGTCTACCCCTACCAGTAGGACCGTATCTGGTGCTGGTAACAGCAATTTTATGGAATCTTTTCATAATTTTTTTAGACCCTCTTTTGCAAGGCCACCAGAGACTACAAGTCTGACACATAGTCAACGGCTGGAGAGCATGATACAGGAGTATCTCCAAATGAACATCGATGCCATGACTTTGCAAATGGAGCCTTGCTCCTTTTGGGCTTCAAATCTAGAAAAATGGCCAGAGCTCTCCAGTTACGCCTTGGAGATTTTGTCGTGTCCAGCTGCCAGCGGTGTCTCTGAACGTGTCTTCAGTGCTGCTGGGTGTGTGTTGACAGATAAGCGCACGCGTCTGTCCAGTGACAATGTGGACAGACTGACGTTCATCAAAATGAACAAGTCATGGATCCAGAAGGAATTTACTACCCCTGTGTCATCCTGGGGAGAGTAAATGCTTGTGGATTTGGAATGTGCTTGATGCAAATCAAAACATCCTGTTTGCAACTGGGGCACAACTGCTGCCACTGAATGGGTGGGTGTGTGTGGGGCACAATTTTTGGAAAAAAGGGAGACTCCACTTGGAGTAACCCTTGCTTACATTGTTTTTAAAAGAAGCCAAGATGAACAGAGCTGGGATCAGGAAAAACTTTGCTACCAACCCCGGTGTCATCCTGGGGACGGTTAAGAATAGCATATTTTTGAATGTGCTTGATGCAAATCTAGCTGTGAAGTGTACAACTAGGGCACAAGTGCTGCCACTGAATGGGTGGGTGTGTGTGGGGCACAATTTTTGGAAAAAAAGGAGACTCCGCTTGGAGTAACCCTTGCTTACATTGTTTTTAAAAGAAGCCAAGATGAACAAGTCATGGTTCAGCAAAGACTTTGCTACCTACCCCGGTGTCATCCTGGGGACGGTTAAGAATAGCGTATTTTTAAATGTGCTTGATGCAAATCTAGCTGTGAAGTGTACAACTAGGGCACAAGTGCTGCCACTGAATGGGTGGGTGTGTGTGGGGCACAATTTTTGGAAAAAAGGGAGACTCCACTTGGAGTAACCCTTGCTTACATTGTTTTTAAAAGAAGCCAAGATGAACAGAGCTGGGATCAGGAAAAACTTTGCTACCAACCCCGGTGTCATCCTGGGGACGGTTAAGAATAGCGTATTTTTGAATGTGCTTGATGCAAATCTAGCTGTGAAGTGTACAACTAGGGCACAAGTGCTGCCACTGAATGGGTGGGTGTGTGTGGGGCACAATTTTTGGAAAAAAGGGAGACTCCGCTTGGAGTAACCCTTGCTTATATTGTTTTTAAAAGAAGCCAAGATGAACAGAGCTGGGATCAGGAAAAACTTTGCTACCAACCCCGGTGTCATCCTGGGGACGGTTAAGAATAGCGTATTTTTGAATGTGCTTGATGCAAATCTAGCTGTGAAGTGTACAACTAGGGCACAAGTGCTGCCACTGAATGGGTGGGTGTGTGTGGGGCACAATTTTTGGAAAAAAGGGAGACTCCGCTTGGAGTAACCCTTGCTTACATTGTTTTTAAAAGAAGCCAAGATGAACAGAGCTGGGATCAGGAAAGACTTTGCTACCTACCCCGGTGTCATCCTGGGGACGGTTAAGTATGGCGTATTTTTGAATGTGCTTGATGCAAATCTAGCTGTGAAGTGTACAACTAGGGCACAAGTGCTGCCACTGAATGGGTGGGTGTGTGTGGGCCCCAATTTTTGGAAAAAAGGGATACTCCGCTTGGAGTCACCTTGCGGTGTTTTACATGATTTTAGAAGGGCGTGCCGTGCCTATATCTGTGTGTCCTCCACTTTTTCCTTGTCCTGCTCTTTTGTTTTCGCATGAGTATATGTCCTTGTCACTTTCCCATGTGTTTGTGTTGTGTTGTGAGTTGTTTGTCACCTTCTGGACACCTTTGAGGGTGTTTTCTAGGTGTTCTTATGTGTTTGTGAATGCCTGCCATTGTTTCTTATGCAGTTCGAGTTCGGTTCGTCGAACATTCGATGAACCGAACTCGAACGGGAGCTCCGTTCGGCGAACCGACCTCGAGCCGAACCGGGACCGGTTCGCTCATCTCTAGTTAAGAAGAGAGGTTCCCGAACCCACATATTTCTTTAACAGAGATATATGAAACACATTATGAATCTTGTAAGATGCCGGCAATGCCAGGTGGAAAGCACCTGGAATAATGACTGCTGTGATTTTGTTCGGACCAATAAACCGAGGTCCTAACTTCAGTGAAGGTATCTTAACCTTAATGTTTCTTGTAGATAACCACACCAGATTACCCACACAGGTACAGACCAGGCACATGACTACAGGCAACTGGACATTTATACTTTGAACCCATATCCCGCAAATGCTGCTGAACCTTCTCCCACGTAGACGATAATGCGGAGACAGACCAATTGATCTTCCCCAGGTACCACTAATAATTTAAAAATGAGAGCAGTGCAAGAAGCCATGGAAAATCATGACACCAGCAGAAATCTATCAGTAATTAGAACACAATCTTGTCAATTAGTGAAAAATAATAAGGCTTATAAAAAGTCTCATTACTAAGGTGGGTCAAGAAATATCTCATGATGGGTAAAACCAGTGAGCTGTATCAAGACCTTTGCAACCTTATTGTTGCAAAATATATTGATGGCATTGGTTACAGAAGAATTTCTAAACTACTGATGGTTCCAGTGAGCTCTGTTGGGGCCATAATCCAGAAGTGAAAAAAACATCATTTCACTATATACTGGCCATGACCAGGTGCTCCCTGCAAATGTTCACACAGGTGAGTTAAAAGAATTATCAAAAGTGTTGTCCAAGAGCTAAGGATCACCAATGGAGAAGTACAGAAAGTCCTGGAATCAGCAGGTAAAATTGTTTCAAAGAAAACAGTAAGTAATGCACTCCACCTCCATGGCCTGTATGCACACTCACCACACAACACTCCAGTGCTGAACAAAAAGTAAGTTCAAGTGCGTTTAAAGTTTGCTCAACATTTATACAAGCCTGTGGAACACTGGGAGAACATAGTCTGGTCAGATGAGACCAAACTTGAACTCTTTGGATCCTATAATACAAACCATGTTTGGAGGCCAAAAGGCACTGCAGATCATCACAAAAACATACCAACAGGGAAGTTTGGAGGTGGGAACATCATGGTATGGGGTTGTTTTTCAGCATACAGCACTGGTAACCTTTATATAATTGAAGGAAGGAGGAATATAGATAATTGTCTGTTAGCTTTGGCGCAAAATTTGTTAGTAATTTTGGATCGGGTAGTTTCAGTAGCGTGGTTAGAACAGAAGCCAGATTGTAGGTTGTCAAAGAATGAGTTAGATGAGAGGTGGGAGGAAATTCAGCCTGGATATGCAGTTTGAGGAGTGTGGAGGCGAAGAGGAGTAGGGATACGTTACAATAGCTGGTTGTAGAGGTCAAGTCATGGTATGCTTTCTTCAGGATAGTCGTCATTGTTGCGCGATTGTAAGCAGAAGGGAAGACACCAGATGTTAATGATAAGTTGAAGAGATGGGTTAGGGTCAAGATAAGCAAAGTGGTGAGAATGGGGAGGAGGTGGGATGGGATAGGGTCAAACGCACAAATGGTGAGGTGGGACTTGGGAAGACAATTAGCATGCTTTTCTTCAGTGATGGTGGGAAGAAGGTTAAATAAGCTTTCACTAGGTCGAGTGGCCATTTTTTGCTCCTATTTTATTTCCCTGCACCCCTGTGTATGCTGTATTTTTTAATCTACGATATGGTTTCAGAGACAACAACCTTTTTATTTAGTGGTAATCAGACATTCATATTTAAGTCCATTTCCTTGTGATCCTCCTTGAGATGGTTCTACTCCTTCATTGGAGTTCAGCTGTGTTTAAACTGATAAGACTTGATTTGGAAAGGTACACACCTGTCTATGTAAGACGTCACAGCTCACAGTGCATGTCAGACCAAATGAGAATCATGAGGTCAAAGAAACTGCCCAAAGAGCTCAGAGACAGAATTGTGGCAAGGCACAGATCTGGCCAAGGTTACAAAAGAATTTCTGCAGTACTCAAGATTCCTAAGAGCACAGTGGCCTCCATAATCTTTAAGTGGAAGAAGTTTGGGACCACGAGAACTCTTCCTAGACCTGGCCGTCCAACCAAACTGAGCAATGGTGGGAGAAGAGCCCCAAGATCACTGTGACTGAGCTCTAGATATGCAGTAGGGAGATGGGAGAAAGTTCCACAAAGTCAACTATCACTGCAGCCTTCCACCAGTCTGGCCTTTATGGCAAAGTAGCCTGACAGAAGCCTCTACTCAGTGCAAGACATATGAAAGCCCGCATACAATTTGCAAACAAAATATGAAGGTCTCCCAGACTATGAGAAATTATACTCTCTGGTCTGATCAGACGAAGATAGAACTTTTTGGTGATAATTCTAAGCAATATGTGTGGAGAAAACCAGGCACTGCCCAATACAACCCCAACAGTGAAACATGGTGGTGGCAGCATCATGCTATTGGGATGTTTTTCAGCTGCAGGGACAGGACGACTGGTTGCAATTGAAGGAAAGATGAATGCGGCCAAGTACAGAGCTATCTTGAAAGAAAACCTCTTTCAGAGTGCTCTGGACCTCAGACTTGGCCAAAGGTTCACATTCCAACAAGACAATGACCCTAAGCACACAGCTAAAATAACAAAGGCTTAAGAACAAGTTTGTGACCATTCTTGACTGGCCCAGCCAGAGCCCTGACCTAAACCCAATTGAGATTCTCTGGAGAGACCTGAAAATGGCTGTCCACCAACGTTCACCATCCAGCCTGACGGAACTGGAGAGGATCTACAAGGAATAATGGCAGAGGATCCCCAAATTCAGGTGTGAAAAACTTGTTGCATCATTCCCAAGAAGACTCATGGTTGTACTAGCTCAAAAGGCTGCTTCTACTCAATACCGAACAAAGGGTCTGAATACTTATGACCAAGTGATATTTCAGTTTTTCTTGCTTAATAAATTTGTAAACATTTCTGGGGGGTTTTCTGACAAGATGGGGTGCAGAGTGTACATTACTGAGAAAAATTAACATTTTTGAATTTACCAAATGGCTGCAATGAAACAAAGAGTGAAAAATTTAAAGGGGTCTGAATACTTCCCGTACCCACTGTATATCAGTGCCCATCAAGGATCTTCCATTCTCAGTGTGGTGCTACGTCAGTATAAACAATGGGCCAGACTCATTGAGGTGTTTATGCCAGAAAGTTGCCATAAAATACCTTGAAATTTGCACAAAAAAGTTGTACCTTTTAGGTTTTTTTCTTTTCACCAAAGTGGGCGAAACCTTGGGAAAATAAAAGTATTAATAAAAGACTTTAGGTGGGACTCGCTGTGTGAACATCGCCCACCACCAGAGGGGCACAGGTGACATATACTGGGGTCAATCCACTTTTCAGCCACGGGAAACCTAAAGTTTCTAGTTTCTGAGTCTGGTAAGGCACCGTTAGGAAATGTGTTTATCTTCTAAAGGAATTTTAGGTCTGATTGATCAATAACATATTTAATGTATGAAGATACAAACTGCAATCTGACAAGAAACCTAAAGAGCGCAAAACCAAGCAGAAAGCTGAGTAATTAAATCCACACTAACAAACGAGATGTTCTACTTGTACGGAAAATGTTTAACAAATTGTCATCTTTAAATCTGGAAAAGAGATGACAGAGGGAAGATAAAACATCCCCGCAACAAAGAAGAGAGAATGGAAGACGCAAACTGAAGGCTCGTCTATGAAAGACAGAATTATATTAAAAGGGCTAATTACCATAAAAATAATACAAAGCCATGAGTTAAGATAATAAAAATGCAATTATAGACAGCAAGACCGACAATGCATCTGCTTTTATAATACTCTGGAAGCATAAGGACACCTTCTAGTCTAGATGTACTGTAGATGACTAGGGTAAAAATGATCAAAAGGCTTCAGAGCTGCAATCTCTCAGCATTTCTCGCTTATGGTATAGGAAGTAACGGCTTTACAGCAGGCATCATATAGGAATTCATTAAGGCTATGTGCCCATGTTGCATTTTTTTTATACAGAAAATCTGCACATAACATGTTTTTGCAGAAAAAAAAAGCAGATGAAAAAACGTGCATTTTTTTTATTGCGATTGCCCGTTTTTTCACGTTTTTCCTGCTTCTTTTTGCGTTTTTTTTTTTAAGTAATGGTGACGGCGGGGGTTCAGGCGCTGTATACCCACAATCGCTGCTGGGTAAGGGTAAGAACACACATCCGGCTTTTCTGCCGGTTGTCGCATCCGGCACGCTCCCATACAGTGGCTGCGCTGCAACTTCCTGGTCACATGCTCCGGTCACATGACAGCATGTGATCGGAGCTTGTCGCGCAGCCACTGTACTGTATAGACTGTACGGGAGCGCGCCGGATCCGACAAACGGCAGAAAAGCCGGATGTGTGTTCTTACCCTAACTGGTTGATCTTACAGCTGGGACCCAGCTCTCTGCCAGGATCAGTATCCGCGCCGCTCCTGGAAGCTTAACCGCCTGAATGCTGCGATCAATGTGAGGCAGGGAGAGGAATCGCTTACCTCTCCCTGATGATCGGGTCCCTGTAACTCAATCACAGGGATCTGATCGCTGCCATGGCATGATGACAACCTCGGATTACTGAGGTGCGGATCGCCTCACAGACCAGGGCATCTATATCACCAGAGATCCCTGCAGCAAGGTCCTGCATTAAAGACCACGAGATGAGAAAATGTCTGCTGACACTGTCTAAATGGCCTAGGTGCACGTAACCCCAGTGACGTCACAAGGTGAACCGAGTTCATGCTGGCAGATCTGCAGCAAACCCTGGTGATCCACCGGCATGAACTCGATTCATCTTGTGACGTCACCAGAGTTCCCTGCAGGGAGATCCCATTGTAAAGACCTCAAGGAAATGGCTGCAGGGAAGCCCAGTGTTCATGGCAATCCCAGACTCACTTGTTTTCAGGAATATGGCATACTATTAGATAGAAAACTTCCCTGTCCTTTCTGTAGTTAGATATTTGTGCTTTTTAAAAATGTAATTGATAAATGTGGCTCAAAGAGGACCTGTCACCCAATGCAACGTGGCCAGTTTGTGCTTTTGTTTTAATCCCTTATTCAAGTGTTTTGGTGTTTTTTTTTAATCTGCCAAACGTCTCTGGAGATATGGGTCTGATAAGGCCTTAATTTAGGTTGATGCAATCTAGTAATGCATCCCTCTTAAACTGTCTGCAGTCCAAATTATGAGTCACTCGTGGTAGCATGCATTCCACTCTCTTTCATCCACACCAGAGACGTACTCAGATATGAATAGAAAGTAAGACTGACTTTAATACGGAAGTTGTACGGATATTTAACCGGTATTCTTGGCTAGATGCCAATAATACGTAACACGTCTCCCATTGGATAAAGTAGAACAGCTTATTCTGTGATATACAATTTACTGTAATGTGCTTGCTTCCTCATTTATATTAAGCAATGTCAGCATGATTCACTCATCACATGAAAAGTCCAGACTGTCTGAGTCTTATGTCCAAATGCAGAACTAGGTGGGGTACACAGTCTGAAACAGCATCTTAAATCCTGTTCTTTATGGATATCTTCATATATACTGCTATATACTCATAATCTTGTCCATAACAGTCCCCCCTTTGGAGATAGCCAAAAAGTCTTTCCTTACTTTTCCCGAGTCTATTGATCTGTCCTAATGCCGATGGTTACCTCACTCACATACGAGATAACCCATCCCTTGTGGATGAATCTCCCCACCCAACAGACTATGCATAGGAAGCCAGATCCTGACCGTATTCTCTAGACTGTCCTCATGGCTATATTCCGCTGGCACACGTTATTCAGGAAGGGGGAACGTGGCAGTAGTCCTCTAATGGGCTAATATTTATCAGGGTTGGTTTCACTCAAAGTCTCATGCTCCTCAGTCCTCAGGCGGTAATGGTGGGACATCATCAAAGGTGGGATGCACAGTCGTCTTCTGGTCCATATGCTTAGATATCATCGTCCTGGCACAAAGTATCGGGTAGAAGAGGGAAGACAGCCATCTCCTGGTCCCAGGCAGGTCCGACATCTCTTTGTAGTGGAATGCATGGATCTTCGTCCGAAAGAAAAAGAGTGAGAGGAGAGAGAGAAAGAGAGAGAGAGAAAGATTGAGAAGAGAGGAAGAGAGAGAAAGATTGAGAAAAGAGAGAGAAAGAGAGGAAAAGAGAGAGGAAAAGAGGAGAGAGAAAAAGAAAAGAGAGAAAAATCTAGATCTGGTTGGATCTGGAGGAGAAAACTCAAAAACGTATATTAGGCAAATGTTTAAACAAACAACAAGCTTAGTTGAAGTATCTGGGGCTACTTCTAAACAGGATTTCATAGGGTCTAAACCTAGTGGTCCCTGCTGGGGTGTGTCTGACACTGAACAATTCAAGGGGAAGACTCTCATGCCCTTGCCTTCTACACTGCCCCATCTTCCCAACCTTCCCTCTATTCTGTGTCTGGTATGGGGTGTGTAGAGTCAGTTCTGTGTCTAAGGCCTGCCATATCTCTGGCTGGCAGTGAAAGCAGGTCACTAGCCACTTTCCATGGTCTCCGGGAGCCCACAGCTGCACCCTATCTCAGTCCTCTTCTTCTTCTGAGACTTGCTCTTCTAGGGTCAGGATAATGTTTTCTCCAGACTTTCCATCTTTCCTTTCTTCTTCACATCGGGGTCATTCAAAAAGCACAGATTGACTGACTGTTTCTTTGGTAAGTGGTCTTGGGGCTTCTTTGGATGTTCTGTCAGTGAGGACACTTCTTACTGCTTCCCTTGACTCCTCCAATGTAGGCCTCAACCCTGCTCACCGCGACTCTGTCTGGCAATAGCAAAGCTTCCATCCGTTCTTCTATGGCCTCATGGCGGTGTACAGTTCCATTGGCAGTGATCAAGTCTCTTGTCCTCCACAGAGTAGATGCTGGCTGCCATCTTGCAGGCTTCAGCGAGAGCACATACATCTGCTTCTTCACAGACAGGCATGCGGGTAGCGACTGCTCTATCAGCACAGCGTCTTCTCCTACCAGCACCATACCCATGTGGAACCGTCTTCTTGATGCACATCTTGATCCATCCGCAAAGGGGTTAAGTCAGGGTCCAAAGGTGTATCCGTCACTGTATCGAATCCAGAGTTTCCTCAGCTATGCCAGAGTCGACTACCTCTTCCACCAAGGTGTCAGAGGTGGGACACTCCCCCCTTGGAAGAGGGAGAAGTATAGCAGGATTAAGGACCCCACACCGGGAGATGGTGACTTTGTCAGGGAGCAGCGATGTCATACGGGCACTGATCTTCAACTGGTGCTTTAGGTAGGTGTTCAATCTGGCTGAGTAGTGTTCAAAGGGCTGCTGTCTTCCTCCATGGCAAACAGGTAGAATGACTTCTGGGCTGGAGATGACGTGATGATACTCTTCAGGTGACTTTGACTGTAGCTCAGGTGACTGTATGTGGGGTGATCTTGTAAGCTGCTAGATTCATCTCCATACGTCTTGCCATTTGAAGGAGGGTGTCTTGGTCCTTACCAGCTGTAGTTTGCATGTGGGCTCTCGGAGACCTGATACAAAGGACTATACCCAGGTTTGTAAGAAAGAGCAATGGGTGTAACCTTGGGGTCAGGAGAACACTGAAATTCTAAAAACTAAGATCCCCTAAAATCCCGGGGAAAGAGAAAAGAGCACAAGAGGGTTTGGAAACTACCAAGCAGCACCCCCTGACTACATATACACAACTAGGAAAAAGCAGTGGAGCGTATCTACTCTACCTCTCCTGTGCTGACCCTGTAACTGGGGACCCTGCACTCTCCCTCATCCCGACGGTAGACCTGATGGTGGTCAGGGTCGGGCCTCCAGCATATCCCTCTCTCCTGTCAGACCCTGCAAACTAAGACACAAAGGATTACTGGGTGCTGCCAACGAAAACCCTAATATATGCCAACTCCTGATGATCAATGTCCCCTTGGGACCACATGAACCTCCACCCTCTCTATCAGGGAACTCTTGTGCAAGATACCAGGCAGGATAACATACAAGTGAAAATATCTCAAAACCAGGCTAAGCAGCAACTGCCATAGGCAGAAAAATATTCACTGTCCACCAGGACTAATAGTGAGCAGTCTATATGGTCTAATAAACTGTATACTAGATACAACAAAAACAAACATGCAAAAGTGAAGGGAAAAGGTTTCCACAGGACTATCAGCAATAACCTCTGCTAAGGTTCATTAGTGGGAACACAATGGGGCACAACTGCATATATGACCAAAAATGGAGTGTGTGTTTCAGGTCCCTATGTCCCCCCCCCACCCCCGCAGCCTCTGCTGCATCAGCAATAAACAGAGCAGTGGCTTTGGCTGCTAAAACAAAAATAGGGAACTGGGTGTCGGCTGGACTAAAATGGCGTCAAAAGATGAACTATGTAGTGTCTGAGTTAAAACGTCCACTGAAAATAATTACCGATAAGAAACAGCCGCTAAAAGAGGAAGTAGGTGTTGGCCAAAAAATGGCGTCTGAAGAGGCCTGGGAGGGAGTGACATGGATTGTGACATCTACATTCAGGAGGTATTCAATCTGTCACTGGGAATACGGATTATATAGGGACCCCTGGGCTGACCCTGTAACTAGGGACCCTGTACTCACCCTCATCTCGACGGTAGACCTGATGGTGGTCAGGGCCGAGCCTCCAGCGTATCCCTATCTCCTGTCAGACCCTGATGACTATCCCCATACCATACCCCACCCAGGGCTGGGCAAAACACAGAGTGACAGAAAGCAATCTACATTCAGGACAGGAAATAATGGGGTGGGCTTACGTGGACACAGTGCTCCACAGACAGCACACAAGTCCACCCTATATATCAGCTTATATTTCTAATTTTCACAGGCAGATACAATACACATAGTGTAGTTGCTAGATTCAGAATTACTCATCAATTCTCATCTAATCTCCCCCCTTGGGAGAATTCTCCATTTCCCTTCTCGACATACGTGTGTCACTTACAAGTAAACTTCACAGAACTTTATTCACAGAACGAGCTCCCATGAAATAGAAACTAACACTTCTCTTTTTTTTTTTCCCTCTGCTACGGTGTTCCACACCAGAAACTGCGTACATTATACATAAAACATCTTCCAGTGTCACTTGGGTGATAAGGTACACGCACCCTCACTGTAAACCTGCAAACCTGGCTCCATTACTGGCCAGAAAGAATCCCCAGCTTTAATCTGGGTGAGCCCATACAAATCAGTTTTTGTGGTGGGGTGGATCATTGTTAAATCATTGTCATCTTCCTGCCCCCCCTCGGTGTCTTCTGTTGCTCCAGCAACAAATAGGCCAGTGGCCTTGGGACTGAAGATGGCTGGAAAAGGGAACTAGGTGCGGCCCGACCTGAAATGACGTCTGGGCAGGCTAGGGAGGGCGTTTGGTGGGCAGGGGGACAAACTACACAAGTCCAACCCTCTGGGGACGACTTATAAGGAGGGGGGCGTTGCTTCCTAATGGGCTTGGCCACTTCCTGAGGTGCCATTTTCTGAGCTGGTGTAATATAGAAATATCTACTATCTCCATCCCATTCCTCTTTCCATGCCAATTTTCTAACATCTTTTGACGTTCTATACCATGCCTCAGCATCCATAAGGAGATCTTTATCTTTCAAAATCCCTCGCTTATTTAACAAGACATCTTTCCATTCCTGCTCCTCTAATCTCCCTCTCTTGGCAGTGATCACTGCCACCTTGAGGAGCGACTTCAAAATTTTTTTTTTTAACATCCACAGAATACACAGATTTCTACCTCAGTCCACAAAACCACAACACAAACAGGTTGTCCTACCAGGAAGAAGTGTCACGTGGGTGATAGAAACCAGATTCACCCTCACTTACACTATATACACCTTATTTGAACAAATCCGTCCAGAACATCAATACTCAATGATTAAGCCTAAAATCAAGGGTTTTCCTCAATGTATTCAATCCTAGGTAAGAATACACTGACATCCACTAAAACAAGACCAATGAGTACGCATACCACGTTCAACTCACTGCTTAGCAGGAAAACCGTACCAGGTAACAGTCAGGGTCCGTCCCCCACTTTACACACTGCACCTGTACATAGAAAACCCTTCCAAATCTTCTATTCCCGAAGATCAGGTCCGTCCAAGGCCTTATCAAACATCAACTATCGACCGGACTTGTCACACACCAGTGTATCTCGCAGTATACATAACAGTATACATACAGTTAACTTCAAAGTACAGCTTCAGAGTTTTTTTTTCTTCACTCAAAGACAGCTCTCACTACATTATCGTAACCAGCAAGTACTCCACCTGCTGCAAATAGACAGACATTTCAACAGGTAGACACAGGTCAACACAATGACATAACAACAAGGACACTATATACGGTATACCATCCAGGTGGCTGATCTCACCTGCAGATATAACCATATATATGTCGATATATATATATAACCAGCGTATATAACAACTTCCTCATTTTCCCCTGCAGTTAAGTCAGAGAAAAATAACATAGAACTTCTGCTTTTCTCAAAGAGCAGACAAAAAGCACATTACATTTCATGTGATTTACAATTACATTTATACAGACAGCTTAAAGCTGGGTTTACACACTGCAACATCTCAAACGACATCGCTGTAATGTCACCGGTTTTGTGACGTAACAGCGACCTCCCTAAGTCTCTGCTAAGTCGCTGGTGAGCTGTCAAACAGGCAAACCTGGCCAACAACTAAGCAGCGATACAGACCTGCTGAGCAACTTCGCTGGTCGTTAGGGGACGTGTCACACAGCAGGTACTTGACGACTCCCAACTATGTGTAGGCGTGGTGGAGTCCTTTTTACACGCCCCCCTCAGCTCCGATTGGTTAACGCTAGGGCGTTCTCCTGAGCTTGGTCCTGAGCTTCTCATTGCTAAGCGGATCTTTGTAGAGTTCTGTATGCAGTGACTCCACACTGGTTTATCTATATAGCATCAACACAGCTTCTATACAATACTCAACTCCATCTACAAGGTAAGCAACAGGATCTCAAATATGTATGAATTTTTTTAGCGATTCCTATTTTTCCCCTTTCTCATCTGAGGTCTCTATAGCGATTCCGTTGTTGCTACTTAATAGAAATCTGCGATCAGGCTGCCAAATCATTTGAGGTCTCTGTAGCGATTCCGTTATTACTACTTTATAGGAATCTGCGATCATGCTGCCAAATCATTTGAGGTCTCTGTAACGATTCCATTATTACTACTTTATAGGAATCTGCGATCAGGCTGCCAAATCATTTGAGGTCTCTGTAACGATTCCATTATTACTACTTTATAGGAATCTGCGATCAGGCTGCCAAATCATTTGAGGTCTCTGTAGCGATTCCGTTATTACTACTTTATAGGAATCTGCGATCATGCTGCCAAATCATTTGAGGTCTCTGTAGCGATTCCGTTATTACTACTTTATAGGAATCTGCGATCATGCTGCCAAATCATTTGAGGTCTCTGTAACGATTCCATTATTACTACTTTATAGGAATCTGCGATCAGGCTGCCAAATCATTTGAGGTCTCTGTAACGATTCCATTATTACTACTTTATAGGAATCTGCGATCAGGCTGCCAAATCATTTGAGGTCTCTGTAGCGATTCCGTTATTACTACTTTATAGGAATCTGCGATCATGCTGCCAAATCATTTGAGGTCTCTGTAGCGATTCCGTTATTACTACTTTATAGGAATCTGCGATCATGCTGCCAAATCATTTGAGGTCTCTGTAACGATTCCATTATTACTACTTTATAGGAATCTGCGATCAGGCTGCCAAATCATTTGAGGTCTCTGTAACGATTCCATTATTACTACTTTATAGGAATCTGCGATCAGGCTGCCAAATCATTTGAGGTCTCTGTAACGAATCCATTATTACTACTTTATAGGAATCTGCGATCAGGCTGCCAAATCATTTGAGGTCTCTGTAACGATTCCATTATTACTACTTTATAGGAATCTGCGATCAGGCTGCCAAATCATTTGAGGTCTCTGTAGCGATTCCGTTGTTTCTACTTAACTCTGCGATTATGCTTAATTTACTGTACATTTAGCATGGGCGGCCATTTTAGCAGGGGCGGCCATTTTCTGCCACGTCCTACAAACACTAGTGCGGTTTGACTTGTTTTTTTGGTACTATGAAAAGGAAATGGAGGCCTTGACTTTACTGTACATTCCCTTTAGCGTGGGCGGCCATGGGCATTTTCTGCACTTTTGGAAAATGTAATAAGTATGTTCCGTTCTCAATGTTTATTGTTATTTTTTTCAGATGCCCTCTTCTCAGGAATTTACCAGAGAACTTATAGAGCTATATCGCTCACTACCTTGTCTTTGGAGGATAAAATCGGCCGATTATACAAATCGATATAAAAAAAAGAGGCGTATGAGAAGCTTGTAGCCTTGTTTAAGCTACACCAGCCTGATAACCCCGTTGATGAAAATTTGGTGAAACGAAAAATTCAAGCTCTACGTACAGTTTATAGGAGAGAGCTAAAAAGGGTGGAGCAGTCAATTAAGTCTGGTACCGGAACGGAGGACGTTTATACACCAACGTTGTGGTACTATGAGCTCCTTTCCTTCACCAGAGACCAAGAGCTACCACGGAGAATGGAAGACCTCATGGATGAAAACCCTGACACGGGGAGTTTGCCCCTTGCGGGTGATGTAAGTACCTTATTTTAGACCTTGAAACAGCATTTCAAACTAATTCAAAAAAAAGTTTGTAGGTATATGGTTAACTTTACTAGAAGATTTTGAACTATGGGTTTCAATGATAAATTATGCATATTCCTAAAGTTATCCTTTTCACTTACTAAAAGTATACCCCTTTACTAGTTTCTGCCCACTCAGTTATCAAAGCGTTAAATGACATTTCATAGCCCGTACGAGTAGTATTCCATGTCCCGTTATACTACAATTTCAAATCCCGTAGAACTAATCCCAGCCTACCATTGATTTCCAGTGCACGTGTACCTGTTAGGGCCAGATGGACGGGCAGACCCGGGAGGTGGATCCACTGGGCCGAACTCCCCGATGAGGGAAAGGAGTCCGGTAGCCGGAGCACTTTAGGTAGCAGAACAGTCCGTGCACTGGAAGACAATGGAGAAGTCCCTGGGACCACGAGGTCACTGATGGTGGTCCGGGTGACGGAGCTCAGGTTCGGAAGCCATGATGATGTCAGGCGGGGTCCGGAACCGTTGGAGCGAGATGACGGGTCACCGCAGGGAACCGAGATGGTGCGGACTGTCAGGATGGCAGATGGGCAGCGTTCGGGGTTCGAGACACAGCAGGACCGGATGGCGATGCAGGATCGGCTCTAGAAGACAGAGAGGTAAGTATCTCACAGAACACAAGGAGACCTGACTCCTAGCTTGGGAAAACACGAAGAACAGGCCCCGCTCCCTTGGACATTAACCCCCTATATACCCTGTACCTGTGTGCATCATTTCCTGTTCGTGGACACTGGCCCTTTAAGAAAGGGTCAGTGACCGCGCGCGCGCCCTAATGCGCATGCGCGCGGCCCGGGTGCCAGAAGCCAACACAGGAAGCTGAGAGGAGGACGCAGCAGAGCCGGCCATGGACTGGGAAGCCGACGGGCGCCGGGAGCGGGGACCAGGGGGCCTGGGAAGCGCTGGGACTGGAGGCTGGAGAGCGGGGAGCGTGGCAGGTGAGCCGGGGAGCGGAGCAGAGTACCCCCCCCCCACGCCCCCCTCCCCGCAACCGGGACAGGAAGGCACGGATCAGAGGAGTGCCCACGTTCTCCCTGGGCTCCCAGGACCTATCCTCAGGACCATACCCTTCCCAGTCCACCAGGAAGAACTGTCGACCTCGTACGGTCTTCATGGCCACGATATCCCTTACTGCATAGATGTCGTCCTCAGCAATAGGGGGAGGAGCCGGACTGGCGGCAGCGGAGAAGGGACCAAGGACAACCGGCTTGAGCAGAGAGACGTGGAAGGAGTTGGGTATCCTCATCGTGGCCGGGAGCTGCAGTTTGTAGGAGACCTCATTGATCTTGCCGAGGACTTTAAATGGTCCGATGTAGCGAGGTCCCAGCTTGTAGGATGGTATCTTCAGTCGGATGTACTTGGAAGCAAGCCAGACGAGATCTCCCGGAGAGAAACACGGAGGATCCAGACGTCTCTTGTCCGCGTGTCTCTTCATCCGCAGGGATGCACGTGCAAGGGACGCCTTAACTGAGTCCCAAATGGTAGCAAAGTCACAGAGCACTGCATCAGCAGCAGGGATGTCCGAGGAAGAGGATACCGGCAATGGGACAGACGGCTGAAGTCCGTAGACGACATGGAAGGGAGAACTGGAGGAGGACTCACTGACGTGGTGATTATGGGAGAATTCAGCCCAAGGAAGAAGCGTGGACCAATCGTCATGATGGGCGTTGACGTAGTGACGTAAGAAAGAGGTCAATATCTGATTGACCCATTCCACTTGGCCGTTCGACTGAGGATGGTAGGCCGAAGAAAAGTCCAAAGTCACTCCCAGATGTTTACAGAGAGCCCTCCAGAAGCGGGAGGTGAACTGAGTTCCTCTATCGGACACGATGTGTGATGGAAAGCCATGCAAGCGGAAGATGTGATGTATATAAGCGTCCGCTAGTTCCTGGGCAGAGGGCAGTCCAGCCATAGGAACGAAATGGGCCATTTTAGAGAACCGATCCACCACAACCCATATGACTGTGTCCGGAGGACAATGGCAAGTCCGTAATAAAGTCCATCGCTATGTGTTGCCAGGGAACTGAGGGTATGGGCAGAGGCAGAAGACGGCCATATGGCAGGTGTTTGGGAGTCTTGTTCCTGGCACAGGATGAGCAGGCAGAGACAAAAGAGGCGACGTCCGTGCGAAGGGATGGCCACCAGTAATGACGCACAATCGCAGTCCATGTTTTCTTCTGACCTGCATGACCGGCTGTTTTCGAGGCATGGCCCCAGTGTAACACTTTTTGCCTGTCAGTCTCAGAGACATAGGTCTTCCCAGGCGGTATCTGGGCCAGGGTGACAGGAGCCACTGGAATAATCTTACTTGGACAGATGATGGGTTGAGATGTCTCTTCCTCCTGCTCCATGGGCATGAAAGACCTAGATAAGGCATCAGCGCGTACATTCTTGTTCGCGGGTCGGAAATGAAGCTGGAAGTCGAACCGGGCAAAGAACAAGGACCACCTGGCTTGCCGTGGGTTCAGTCGCTGAGCAGTCCGCAGGTATTCCAGGTTTTTGTGGTCCGTGTAAATAATGACGGGGTACACTGCTCCTTCCAGAAGATAGCGCCATTCTTCCAGAGCCAGTTTGACCGCCAATAGCTCTCGGTCACCGATGGTGTAATTGCGTTCAGGCGCTGAGAAGCTCTTGGAGAAGAAACCGCAAGTCACCATCTTCCCGGAGGAGGACTTCTGCATGAGTACTGCTCCGGCTCCCGAGGAGGAGGCATCCACCTCCAAGGTGAACTGGCGGTTTAACTCTGGACGGTGGAGTACAGGAGAGGAGGCAAAGGCTCGCTTTAGAGAGCCAAACGCGGCGTCGGCCGCAGGTGACCAGTCCTTTGGATTAGCCCCCTTCTTGGTCAAGGCGGAGAGAGGAGCAGTCAGAGCTGAGAAGTGAGGAATGAACTGGCGGTAATAGTTGGCGAATCCCAGAAAGCGCTGGATTGCCTTCAGTCCGGAAAGGGGAGGCCAGTTGAGAACGGAAGAGACCTTCTTTGGATCCATCTGCAGTCCGGTGTCGGTGATGAGGTACCCCAGGAAGGGGAGAGAAGACTGTTCGAAGACACACTTCTCGTACTTGGCGTACAGACGATTCTCTCTCAGTCTTTGTAGGACCAGTTGCACGTTCTCTCGGTGGGTCTGGAGGTCCGGAGAGAAGACAAGGATGTCATCCAGATATACCACCACACAAACGTAGAGAAGGTCCCGGAACACATCGTTCACTAATTCTTGGAAGACTGCTGGTGCGTTGCACAGGCCGAAGGGCATCACGCAGTATTCATAATGCCCATCGCGAGTGTTGAACGCGGTCTTCCATTCATCCCCTGAGCGGATACGGACCAGGTTGTAGGCACCCCGAAGATCCAACTTGGTGAACACACGAGCTCCTCTGAGCCGATCAAACAATTCGGGGATGAGCGGCGGGGGTTATTGTTCTTTACGGTGATTAGGTTCAATCCCCGGTAGTCTATACATGGGCGTAGGTCGCCCTCTTTCTTCTTTACGAAGAAGAAGCCTGCTCCAGCAGGAGAGGAGGATCTCCGAATGAATCCCTTAGCCAGGCTCTCTGTGATGTACGTAGACATGGCTCTTGTTTCGGCTGGAGACAGTGGATATATCCGTCCTCGAGGTGGTGTAGTTCCCGGGAGCAGGTCAATGGCACAATCGTAAGGACGATGTGGCGGAAGTACTTCGGACTCCTTCTTATCAAAGACGTCCACGAAGGACCAATAGGCTGAAGGCAGTCCCGGTAGGGACTCGGGAACCGGAGGTCGCCGGATAGGTTGTATGGTCTTCAGACACTTCTCATGGCAAGAAGACCCCCATCGAGTGATATCGCCAGTGCCCCAGCTGACTGAAGGCTCGTGTGTCCGCAACCAGGGAAGGCCCAGCAGGATTTGATGTGACATATGTGGGAGGACGTAGAGAGCGATGTTCTCGGTGTGCAGAGCACCGATACGCAGTTCAAGCGGCTTGGTGATCCAGGAGATGGTGTCAGAGAGGGGTCTCCCATCCACAGAGGCAATCACAAGAGGTTTGGCGAGTGGAGTAACAGGCACCTGGTACTTGTCCACCGTGGCCTGCTGGATGAAATTGCCTGCTGCCCCAGAATCGAGGTACGCCTCAGCCGTAAACCGCGTCTCTCCCGTTGTCACTTGCACAGTCCATGTAACCGGGTCTGAGAGAGTCCCAGCACCTAGGGTGGCCTCTCCTACCAACCCTAGGCTTTGGAGTTTCCCGGCCTCTCAGGACAGGCGCGTAGCAGGTGTGTGCTTTCTCCGCAGTAGAAGCAGAGACCCTTGGCGAGCCGCTCTGCTCGACGTTGTTCCGACTGTCGCACACGGTCGATCTGCATGGGCTCATGGACGGAGACGCCTGAGGCCATTGACTGGAGTACAGCGGGCTTCTGTGGAGGAGAGGAATGCCGTACCGGACGTCTCTCACGGGACACCTCTTTGGACCGCTCCTGGAAGCGTATGTCCACTCGAGTCGCTAGGGTAATCAGGGCGTCCAGGGTGGACGGTACGTCACGTCCAGCCAGCTCATCCTTGATTCGACCCGAGAGTCCTTCCCAGAAGGCGGCGGTTAGGGCCTCGTTATTCCACCCGAGTTCTGAAGCCAAGGTGCGGAAACGGATGGCGTATTGACCCACCGTCAGAGTTCCCTGACGTAACCGGAGAAGAGATGAAGCAGACGCGGAGGCGCGTCCGGGTTCGTCAAAGGTGCTGCGAAAGGCCTGTAGGAAGTCCTGGAGGTTCTTGGTCATAGGGTCCTCCTTCTCCCACAAGGGGTTCATCCACGCCAGTGCCTCGCCCTCTAGGTGAGACATGATGAAGGCGACCTTGGCTTGGTCGGAGGCAAACAAATGTGGCAGCTGCGTGAAATGGAGGGAGCATTGGTTTATAAACCCCCTGCAGGTCTTGGGATCTCCGGCGTACCGGGGTGGTGAGGCCAAACGCAGTCTGGAAGCATCCGAGGAGGCTGCCACGGGAGCGGGGGCCGTGGATTGACTAGTGGAGACCCGGGACGCTGAAGATGTGACCGAGGCTTGTAGCGTATTCAAGCGGGCGTCCACGGAAGTCATAAAGTTCAGCATGCGGGTCTGAGTCTCACGCTGGCGTTGGAGTTCCTCATGCAAGGCCGCTAGTGCTTCGGCGGGATCCATGGCCTGTTCTTACTGTTAGGGCCAGATGGACGGGCAGACCCGGGAGGTGGATCCACTGGGCCGAACTCCCCGATGAGGGAAAGGAGTCCGGTAGCCGGAGCACTTTAGGTAGCAGAACAGTCCGTGCACTGGAAGACAATGGAGAAGTCCCTGGGACCACGAGGTCACTGATGGTGGTCCGGGTGACGGAGCTCAGGTTCGGAAGCCGTGATGATGTCAGGCGGGGTCCGGAACCGTTGGAGCGAGATGACGGGTCACCGCAGGGAACCGAGATGGTGCGGACTGTCAGGATGGCAGATGGGCAGCGTTCGGGGTTCGAGACACAGCAGGAGTGGATGGCGATGCAGGATCGGCTCTAGAAGACAGAGAGGTAAGTATCTCACAGAACACAAGGAGACCTGACTCCTAGCTTGGGAAAACACGAAGAACAGGCCCCGCTCCCTTGGACATTAACCCCCTATATACCCTGTACCTGTGTGCATCATTTCCTGTTCGTGGACACTGGCCCTTTAAGAAAGGGTCAGTGACCGCGCGCGCGCCCTAATGCGCATGCGCGCGGCCCGGGTGCCAGAAGCCAACACAGGAAGCTGAGAGGAGGACGCAGCAGAGCCGGCCATGGACTGGGAAGCTGACGGGCGCCGGGAGCGGGGACCAGGGGGCCTGGGAAGCGCTGGGACTGGAGGCTGGAGAGCGGGGAGCGTGGCAGGTGAGCCGGGGAGCGGAGCAGAGGACCCGGGGAGCGTGACAGTACCCTTGTGAATGCTGCTCATGATATCCAATGCAAACACATTTCTGTGGTGGGTTGGTGTTGAAAGATGTGAAGTAATATTTTGGTTTGGCGTTAACATGAATTTTCTGTTCACGCAGGAGCATATGCAAGATGCGGTAGAGGAATTGTCCACAAGTACTTCTGAAATTAGTGACATAGCCAGCACGCAAATTTCCAGCGAGGACACTCCTGACAAAGCTCCACCATGTCCATTACCTCAACGCCTTATAGCATCGCGTAAACGAAAGGCTGGCCAGCCACCATCTCCAGATCTCATAGGTTTGGCCAACAAAATATTAAGTGTGCCGAACAGCCCCACTGTAGGCTGCTTTGCAAAACTTATGGACGAGAGAATGTCCAAGCTCGAAGAGACGCAAAGGAACCACCTGGAAAGGATCGTCCTTGATGCACTGGCAAAAGCAGCAGCAGGAAAACTAAAAGACACTTCCATTGTAACTGAGAGCATTCCGCAAAATATGTATTCCCAGTACCCACAGTACAGCACACCAATGCATGTAATGCAGCCTCCACCACCATCGCACCCTGGCCCCCCACAGTTTCCACTCTTTCCAAGCTCTTCCTTGTTACGCTCAACGCCCAGCCAACAATATGGAAACTCAGACAGCTACTACCAAGAGTTGTAGCTGTATTGTAAATTTTCTGGTTTTCATACTTCTTTTGATATGTTGTTGTTTTTTGTGTTTTTTTTTGTTTTGTTTTTTTACTTTATTGATTGTATTTTTACCATATGTGTTTTGTTATAAATAAAACATTTTATTTTGTTTCAAAATTGTGGCCTGTGGGCATGAATTAAATAATGGTTGAGAGTGATGAAAGATGTTTTTTTGGGGGTGAATAAGGACTTCAGACAATAGTGTATATAAATTCACACGTTATTTCACATACCTTCAAAAAGCCCTTATATACTGTATATAGGACTGAGCCCTTCTATACAGTATATCGGACTGAGGCCTTATATACTGTATATAGGACTGAGGCCTTATATACTGTATATAGGACTGAGGCCTTATATACTGTATATAGGACTGATCCACTATACGCACAGTATAAACCAATAACTGACACGAGTCCAGGAATTAACCAAGTTGCTGGTAACTGGTGCCAACGGACGGCTGCTGTGTAATTCAGGTGCTCTTTTCCTGCACGAGGTCTGTGTCTCCTTTGCACACTGGTCCGGACTCGGTCCCGACAGCTGGCACCAGGGTGGCCACTCCCCTCTCCCGGTCCACTTCGGGTACCCCAAGCGGCTGGCCTATTCCTGAGGCTCTGACTACCACTCTCCCCAGCCCCACACAAGGGCTGCTTCCAGACTTCTCTCCTCCTGCAGACTGACTACAGCTCAAACTCTGCTCTTTCTAAGGTCCTCTTCCCACTAGAGTTGAGCGCGGTTCGTGGTCAGCCCAGCAGCCAGCCCTCGGTCCCTCAGATGTGGACAAGTAAAAGCCCATTTCCTTCTATCCATGACAAAGCATTGAGATTCACTCTGTGCAGCACTGGTGTTTACTGGAAAAGCAGATCTAAGAATCCGTACCGCCTTCTGCAGATACTCCTGTATACGTGCGTCCCTTTCTATGGCAGGAATTATTTCGCCATAATTTGTCTTGTACCGGGGATCTAACAGTGTGGCAACCCAGTAGTTAGCATTACTTCGAATTCGTATAATCCGAGGGTCTTGTTGTAGGTAGTGCTTTCCCATGTGTTTTGTTGTGTTGTGAGTTGTTTGTCACCTTTTGGACACCTTTCAGGGTGTTTTCTAGGTGTTTTTCTGTGTTTGTGTTTGCTGCCATTGTTTCCTATGCAGTTCGAGTTCGGTTCGTTGAACGTTTGACGAACCGAACTCGAACGGGAGCTCCGTTCGGCGAACCCAGCTCGAGCCAAAAGGGAGAGTGAGATCTGCACCAAAAACATGGATGCAGACCTCTGTGACACCCCTGTTTGAAAGGTTTTTCAAAAAATTGACACACCACCCAATATAAACTTGAAAGATTTATGTGTAATAAAAAAAACAAAAACTGTTTAGAACAAATAATATGAAATTTAGTGGCCCTGTGGTTGGGTTGCCACAAACTTGTTTAACAAATCGCCATGTTGGCGGATGGCTTGCGACAAACGCCGATGTGATGCCAGCAACTGCATTTGTGACTCCATCAGGTCCTGTAGTGTGGGGATTTCTGTGGAGGGAATGGTAAAAGTTAACCAGGCTTGTTCAAACATCGAACTGACCGGTAAGTGTTTGTTGTTTACCACTTACGGTTTTGGGGTTCATCCGCTTCATCCTCGGAGGGGCTGACGACCCAACCAGATCCTGAGGCTAGGGAACACACATCAATTAATATTACACGAGAGCCCTCCATCATTTTAACACCCATGTATCCTTTCCAACTTGTATGCACATCATGTTATGTGCTTAAATTACAGCAAGGGTAGCCTGCATCAAACTCACCAAGTGATGCGGGGGAGAAGGCCACATCGGGCGATGGGGTTGATTGTGGAGATGGGTTTGCAGCAGGGGATGGTTGAGGAGGAGAGGGTGCCTCTGCAGGAGATGGTGCAGCAGGTGGAGGTGGGGTAGACGCAGCAGATGCCGGATCAGGAGATGGTGGAGCCGGTTGCGGTGGTGGTGCAGCTGGGGGTGGTCCTAGGTATAGGAGAAAACTTCTATTGAGCGGATAACTCCAGGCCTCCACGGCTTAAGCCCGCTTTACACCATACAATTCTGCATACAATATCGTATGCGATGTGACATGCCCCCATCGTATGTGCGACAAGTTAAATTAGTTTCCCTTTCATTTTTTAAACAGACATAACTGTTCAGATTTTAAGACATGGTAGTGTGTGAAGCCTAGATGATACGATTAACGAGCGCATAAAGCATCGTAATCGATTAATCGTTGTAGCGTTGGCGTAATCCATAATTACGCTGACGCGACGGTCCGATGTTGTTCATCGTTCCTGCGGCAGCACACATCGCTGTGTGTGAAGCCGCAAGAGCGATGAAAATTTACTATCGGCGTCACCGCGGCTCCCGTAGGATATGCGGAAGGAAAAAGGTGGTCGGGATGTTTACATCCCGCTCATCTACGCCCCTCCGGTCCTCTTGGCAGCCTGCCATGTGACGTCGCAGTGAGGCCGTACGACCCGCACCCTTAATAAGGAGGCGGGTCACCGACCTGAGCGACGTCCCAGGACAGGTGAGTCCATGTGAAGGTGCCGTAGCTATAATGTTTGCTACGGCAGCTATCACAAGGATATCGCAGCTGCGAGGGGGGCGTGGACTATCGCGCTCGGCATCGCGGCATCAGCTTGCGATGTCGCAGCGTGCAAAGTACCCCTAAGGCCATTATATACTGCCATTATATACTGCATTCTAACATGCTGTATATAAGAGCCCTGGCCGCTGTGACAACATAAAAAATACTTTATCTAACTGTCCTAGCCATCGCGCTGCGGTGGAATAGGAGGACGAAGATGGCTGAAAGAGGCGCCGGCGGACCTGAACAACGTACACGCCTCCATGACCCTATTCCACCGTAGCGTGACCGTAAGGTAAGTTATATAAATTGTTTTTTAAAAATGTTATATAAATTGTTTTTTGGGACGGGGGAAGTTACCGTAATGGCGAGGCACATATAGCTCTTGCTGCCAGATTTTGTCTGAATGAAATTTAAGGGGTTAATAGTCGTGGGTAGCACCCTAAACAACCGCGACTACACATGTTAATTGTTGAAACTAAATTAGATCTGTATGGATCAACACGTCATGCACACGGCAGGAGTTGGCGATTAAGCAAACCAGATCCATGACCATGATCCATGAACCACAAAGTCTGGTGTTGTTTAGGGGTTAACAAAACCAAACCAGGCCACAGCCGCAAAACAAAACTCACCACGACGCCTCATGATGTCTGCCCGGATGCTGGCAAACAGATCACTTGACCTGTAGCGCAGGTCCGCCACCTTCTTTCTGATTTGGGTTGTGGACCGCTCCAGCCCAAATCGACGGGACAGGCCTCGGCTGATCTTCTCCAGCACTGCCTGCTTATGCAGTATGGGATGCTCACGGGGGGCCTCACAAAGGTAATCAAGTTTTACCACCATTTTCACTAGATAGTGAACCTCCACAGACCCCCAGGGAGAAGAGCGCCTCCTTGCCGCCATGTTCCCGCCTCTGAGCATAGCAAAACATCCACGCCGCCCACCAGACTTCAAAGACGACGGGAGAAACGTCATCACGTCACGTTATGAACAGCGTCTCAGTAGCGATCACGCTAGCGGTCTCATTGTCAGCTAGCCGCGTCTCCGTCTGCCGGGAACGCAGTAGCGTCGCCGGCCAGAAGTGACCTTTGGTGTGGGTACTGTTAAATACTAGTCCTTCTAACACAAAAATCCAAAACACAAACATAAATCAATGATTTAAGTGCTATTATATGCCTTTTGCTGTCTGACTCGGTTACAGCCGGGATCGCAGACGGGAACGCTACTTTGACTCTGTGCTAGCTTTATTCAGACCGCTCGTTTCACGAACAGGATCGCTACTGTGACGCGGTTCGAGCGGCTCGTTAACAGCGAGACCGCTAGCGGGATCGCTACTGCGACGTTGTTCAGAACGTGACGTGATGACGTTATCACGTCGCCTTTGAAGTCTGTTGGGCGGCGTACATGTTCTGTCAGAGGCGGGAACATGGCGGCCAGGAGGCGCAGTTCTCCATGGGGGCCTGTGGAGGTTAATTATCTTATTAGGATGATGATCAAAAAAGATTACTTTTGTGAGGCACAGCATGAACATCCCATGCTTCACAAGCAGGCTGTGCTGAGGCAAATTAGCAGAGGCCTGGCCCGTAGATTTGGGGTGGAGCGATCCACAACCCAAATCAGGAAGAAACTGGCGGACCTGCGCTATAAGTGCAGTGATCTCATCGCCAGCATCCGCGCAGACATCGAGAGGCGTCATGGTGAGTGTTGTTTAGTGGCTTTGCTCCAGTTCGGTTTTGTTTACCCATGAACAACCCATGACTTTATGGTTCATGGATCATGGATCGAAACATCGGTGTTACCATTTAGTAAACATGTTAAATATAATATCCCCAAAAATATATTGTAGGATCACCTTTTATGGCCTAGAGCAGACCTGGGCAAGGGGCGGCCCGCGGGCCACATCCGGCCCGCCTACTCTCTGTGACCGGCCCGCCTGGCTCCGGTCATCCTTGCTGGTCGGTCACTGATGAGGGCAATCTGACCTGTTGTCCGGAGCTCCAGGCTCCGGCCGGCCCGTGGTCAGATTGCCATCATCACACGCTGCGTGCCGGCAAGGAACAGAGGACAGATACTGCAGCACCGCACAGTGAAGCAGCGGAACGCAGGAATCTGTCCTCTGTTTCCTGCCGTCACTTTCTCTGTGACACACACGCGCGCGCCCTGATGTTGTCAGTACGGCGCGCGTGTGTGTCATTTGAAAAGTTCAGCAGAGCCAGAGACAGCAGCGCTGGAGAGAGGTAAATATAGAAAATCTTTTTATTAAAAAGACCCGTGTTTTCTCTGGTATTTGTCACACTGATGTGTGGCGCCCCTGACCTGGTCAGGCACCACTGAGTACTGCACCCATGCTGGGGACAGTACAATACAGGTAATCCAGATGGCTGACAGGGGTGTGGAACACAGGCGCATAGTGATCAGGTCTCACACATGTACCCATGAGAGGACCCCTGGGGATCCCAGGAGGGGGCAAAGCCTATACCTCCACTGGAATAGTGGCAGGGGGTTAAAAGCCTCCATCTCCTCTCAAGGGGTGTGGTGGAGAGTCTGGTTGCTAGGTGGCGTAGGCAAGAACAGGAGAGGAGGAGCAGTGAGTCAGTTAGAGCAGAACTCCAGAGGGCTCAGTGAGGAGCAGACCTGTGGGGCTGATGCTGTCTAACAGCGCCCGCGCAGTGACTACAGACGGGGGAGAACGGTCAACTAGGAGTGCTGCCTGAAAGCCAGCTTCAGCTAGAGAGTGCACGGAGTGGGAAGTAAGGAGACTTCTAGAGAGCACCAGGCCCAACCGGGCGGCAGATCCCGAAGCGAGGATAGATTCACCTTTCCCTGCTAAACCTGCCGGTGTGGGGCTCTTAAAGCCCACACCACAACACTACAAAAGCCGCAGCCACGTAACCGCAAGATTGGGCCCATAGGTCATAGGAGGCAAGAGGCTGGAGTGGCCTGGTCCGGGGAACAAGCACACGGCAAACAACAAGGGGAGAGAGGCTTGGAGCATCTTCCCTGGGTGACCCCCATAGGGACTCAAAGTCGGGGTTACCCCAAACCACCAAGGGCTAAGGAAGGCGAGTCAGTAGTCACCCTCATAACGTCAGCCTGAAGGATACCTGGTTCCTACCTGGTTCATCTCAGCTACGCCCGGGTTACTCACCCTACCACCTGAAGTGAGTAAAAACCCTGAAAGACATCCTGCCTGTGTGGTCATTCTGCGACTTGTGGTACTACGCACCTACACAGGGCCCCGGGGCTCGCCTCACTCTCAGGAGGCTCCTACATCTAACTGCACATACCATCAGCCCCAGGCGACCCTCAACCTGCAGTGGCGGTCCCCACTGACCGCAATACTGAGAGTGGCGTCACGATCAAACAAGAAGATTCCCTACCTGTGACCAGATCCAGACTAACCGTGGAGTCCCTGAAGGTAATGCACCGACACTGCATCAACGACACCTGCGGGGCTTCACATCTGGCGTCACGAACAGGATAAGGACTAGACCTGTTCAGACAGGTGACCATGTGCCTGGGCGGTCCGCTTGAAAAATTGGAAGCGCCGCCATATTGCCACCATGAAAAGCGCGCTGAAAAACAACAGCAGCCCGCGCTGGAAGAAGTTACCGCCCACGAAGAGGTGTGGCTACCCAGAGATCCCCTGCAGAGTTCTGACCTTGCCAGCTATGAGAGTGGAAGCGTCGAGAAACGGCGGAGCAGAGAAGAAGCCAGAAGCCTGCTGCTGGGAAGGGAGCTGCTGAAAGAGGCAGAGCAGAAACTGGACAGCTTGCTACAGGAGGCAGCGACGAGCCCACTGCTGGGAGACCGTGCAGAAGACGGCGCAGAAGGAATGGCGTCTGACCGCAGGAACCCAGAACCAGGCTCCGCTGCCTGGTGGTACCGAGAGCTGGCCCAGTTTTGCAACCGGCTGGAGACCCGGGTCGTGGAGCAGATTCGGGAGGAACGGATGGAACTGCAGGAGATGACCGCGGCGGTTCGGGCCTATGAAGGGAGAGCTGCGCGCCGAGTGTCAGGCAGGATGGCGACGACGCAGACCCCAGTGCTACCAACAATGGGTGAGTCGAATGATGCCCCGGCCAGCGCAAGTGCCCCGACCCCTGCTGCCACGTCCGCGGCCCCTGAAGAGGCGTCCGGTGCGGCGACGCTGAAGCAGGCCGCAGCCACGCCAGATGCGGCCCTCCAAGCCCCAGCGGCCGCAGCGATGCCCTGCTCGGCCCACCAAGACCCGGTCCCTGCAGCGATGCCCTGCCCGGCCCGCAAAGAACCGGCTGCCACCGCGACCCTCATCCGCGCCGCAGGCGTAACGCTGACCCAGGCCGCCGCCCTGCTAGGCCCGGCCCGCCGAGACCCCAACGCAGCAGCGACGCTCGTCCGCGCCGCAAGTGAGGTGCTGAACCAGGCCGCAGCCACGCCAGATGCGGCCCGCCAAGCCCAGACCGCTGCAGCGACGCCCAGCTCAGCCTGCACAGAGCCCTCTGCAACAGTGACGCAGACTCAGGCCGCCGCCATGATAGGCGCGGCCCGCCAAGACCAGGCCGCCGCAGCGATGCCCTGCCCGGCCCGCCAAGACCAGGCCGCCGCAGTGATGCCCTGCCCGGCCCGCACAGACCAGGCCGCCGCCATGCCAGGCGCGGCCCGCCAAGACAAGACAGACTTACCATTTTCCCCGGCCTGCAAGGCCAGAGCTGACACTGCTCCCCAGTCCACAGAGGTCCCCGACCGGAAGCCCATGATAGGAGAGGGGTCCGACTACTGGCGGCTGAGGGCTGAGATGGAGGCCAAGTTTCCGAAGTGGTTCGTGGATCAGTATGTGCGCCCCCCGCGCACCCCTGAGGAGATTCAGGCAACCCCTGCAGCCACCACGCCAAAGAGTCTACCACCGGGGTCAGCTGAAGAAGGTCCATCCCCAGCACTGCCACCAAAGGAGTGCCAGGAAGAACTAAGGGGGAGGGGAGGCCAGGAAGCTGAGGGGCTGACTCCGACTCCAGTGCCACCAGCAGTAGATATATACTCGGACCCGGAGATGCTGCCCTACTCCCGCTGGGACGAGGAGGACCTGACCCCCTCTGCAGAAGAAGAGCTGCCTAAGAGCCTCACCTGGGAGCCCACAGGCATGGATCCAGCCCGCAAGACACGGCGCAGAAGAACACAGTTTGCTCCAGCACCACAGTCTCCTGAACAGAGGGCAGTCACCGCCAGAGACCTAAAGGAGAAGCGTTTGTTGAGAGAGTCCAAAGCCCAGGCCAGAGGACCCCTGTGTTATGGCGTAGTGGAAGACTTCAACTTGAAAAGTGGTTATGGCTTCATTGTGGCACCAGGAATAAAAGAAGGGATATTTGTAAACCGCAGAGATGTGAACGCTCATCTGCCAAGAGGACACCCTTGCAGAAATCTAAAGATGGGAGACTCCGCTCAGTTCACCCTGCATCAAGGCGAAAGAGGATTGTATGCTCTGGACGTAGCGCTATGTCCCAGCAAACCTTACAGCCATCCCATGCTACAAGAAAGACAAGAAAGACAAGAAAGACAAGAAAGACAAGAAAGACAAGAAAGACAAGAAAGACAAGAAAGAAAAGACAGAGATAGAGAAACAGATGCAGAAAAGGAAACAGATGAAGACCAAGAAAGGAAAGATAAAGAACCTACAGATGAAACAACCACAGACAAAGATCCTACAGATGAAACAACCACGGACGACGATGGAGAGCAAGGAAGTCACAGGTGCCAGTGCCCTACGTGCCCACGCCCTGGTGAAAATGAGGAGTAGAGTAGAGAGAAGTAAAGAAATACAGCAAGTTACCAGTTGAAGTTTTGACAAGTTTTGTTTGCAACGTTTAAGAAATGCGCCCACAAAAACTATTGTGAGAAAACCATAAACCTTAAGGCTATGAACTTGCTATAGCCACAAACTCTCGCAGTGTAAATAGTTACACCAGGGGCACCACCACCAGGGCCAGCCTGTTTAGGGGCTTGGCTCGTCTGCAACCAGGGGGGCCCGTCCGTAGAAAAGGGCCTTGGCTCACCTGCGACCAGAGAGCACGCCTGTTTATGGGGCCTTGGCTCACCACCACAAAGAGGGTACCTGGTCAGCACCAACTGTGGAGGCCGCCTCTGCATCCTGCCAGAAGAGGCTGAAGGCGCGGATCCACCAGGCCAGGTATACCCTGAAACCACCAGCCCATGTAAGCCGCCTCTACATCCTGCCAGAAGTGGCTGAAGCCGCGGCCAACGTGAGAGGGTTTTGGGTGGGTTAACGGACTTGTGGGTGGAGGGTGGTGATGTCTGATACCTGGTGGTTTTAAAAAAAATGTTTTACATGTTTTAATGTTTTATGCATTTTAAAATGTTGTCTTGCAGCCCGAGGACGTGCTGGTGATAACTAAGGGGGAATGTGGCGCCCCTGACCTGGTCAGGCACCACTGAGTACTGCACCCATGCTGGGGACAGTACAATACAGGTAATCCAGATGGCTGACAGGGGTGTGGAACACAGGCGCATAGTGATCAGGTCTCACACATGTACCCATGAGAGGACCCCTGGGGATCCCAGGAGGGGGCAAAGCCTATACCTCCACTGGAATAGTGGCAGGGGGTTAAAAGCCTCCATCTCCTCTCAAGGGGTGTGGTGGAGAGTCTGGTTGCTAGGTGGCGTAGGCAAGAACAGGAGAGGAGGAGCAGTGAGTCAGTTAGAGCAGAACTCCAGAGGGCTCAGTGAGGAGCAGACCTGTGGGGCTGATGCTGTCTAACAGCGCCCGCGCAGTGACTACAGACGGGGGAGAACGGTCAACTAGGAGTGCTGCCTGAAAGCCAGCTTCAGCTAGAGAGTGCACGGAGTGGGAAGTAAGGAGACTTCTAGAGAGCACCAGGCCCAACCGGGCGGCAGATCCCGAAGCGAGGATAGATTCACCTTTCCCTGCTAAACCTGCCGGTGTGGGGCTCTTAAAGCCCACACCACAACACTACAAAAGCCGCAGCCACGTAACCGCAAGATTGGGCCCATAGGTCATAGGAGGCAAGAGGCTGGAGTGGCCTGGTCCGGGGAACAAGCACACGGCAAACAACAAGGGGAGAGAGGCTTGGAGCATCTTCCCTGGGTGACCCCCATAGGGACTCAAAGTCGGGGTTACCCCAAACCACCAAGGGCTAAGGAAGGCGAGTCAGTAGTCACCCTCATAACGTCAGCCTGAAGGATACCTGGTTCCTACCTGGTTCATCTCAGCTACGCCCGGGTTACTCACCCTGCCACCTGAAGTGAGTAAAAACCCTGAAAGACATCCTGCCTGTGTGGTCATTCTGCGACTTGTGGTACTACGCACCTACACAGGGCCCCGGGGCTCGCCTCACTCTCAGGAGGCTCCTACATCTAACTGCACATACCATCAGCCCCAGGCGACCCTCAACCTGCAGTGGCGGTCCCCACTGACCGCAATACTGAGAGTGGCGTCACGATCAAACAAGAAGATTCCCTACCTGTGACCAGATCCAGACTAACCGTGGAGTCCCTGAAGGTAATGCACCGACACTGCATCAACGACACCTGCGGGGCTTCACAGATGTCACACAGATCACATCAGTGTGCGGTCCGTGTGACACCTGTGCTGCCAGAGAAAAAAAGGTTATGTGTGCGTGCAGGTCCACGAGGGGTCACACAGTCCGTAACTTACTGTTTGTATATGAAGGGATAGTATATATGCTATATACAGTATTAGGGAAAAACTGAGTTAATTAGATTAGTCCGGCCCTCTAAAACCATCCCAATTTCTCATGCGGCCCCATGGGAAAATTAATTGCCCACCCCTGGCCTAGAAAAATAAAAGGAATTGAGGACCCAAAGGAGGGGGTTTATTTCTGAAAGATATGCACTAGAAAAATACACACACATATGGCTTCTAAACTTGCTCACTCAGATATGCACCGAGATAAGAAGGATAGTCAGATGACTGGACAATGCTCCAAACGCGATTAGAGCAAGGTTTTTTGGAAAGCACAGTGTAGTTCAAATGCAATATATTCCAAAGAAAATAATAACATTATACCAAGATATCTAGTGTGCATATCAGAGGGACAAGGTGGCGAAAAAGAGCTAATTATCAAAGGTATGGTATGCAAACTTGATCAAATTCAATGCTCCTGTGGTATAATGGGATTATTTTCTCTTTGCATATATTAGCATTTAATCAACACTGTGCCAGTCTTTGCATAAACCATTTCTCAAAAAAACATGCTGGGTAATCGCGTTTGGAGTATTGTCCATTGCCCTGATTATCATTGTTATCTCGGTGCATATCAGAGTGACATTAGAAGCCTTGAGTACAAGCCATATGTTGTACTATTTACCGAACAGTATCAAATAGACGAATTTTAAGTGATTGATTTTTGTGCATTGTTTTTTCAATGAATGCAGCATGTCTGCTGCTTTGAGTCAAGTGGTCCCCATGTGTCTGGTACCCCTAGAAAAAGGTTTGTCAAACATACATAAAAAAGCTACAATATATCTACCGATGTGTCGCCGGGGTCACGTTGTAAGTGATGCACATCCGGCATCGTTACAGATATTGTAGTGTGTCAAAACTACATGCGACTACGATTGAACGAATAACCGTTCAGCGCATACACGTCGTTTGATTACTAAAAAGGGAACGTCTGGTTGTCCAATGTTCCCGAGGCAGCACACATCGCAGTGTGTGACACCCCGGGAACAACGAACTGCAACTTACCTGCGTCCCGCTTCTTCCGTATGAATGGTCGTATGGAAAGGTAAGTACTTGTGACAGGAACAAAGCATAGGTGCGACACGGTTAACTAATTTAACTTGCAGAATTGTATGGTCTAAAGCAGGCGTAGCCATGGAGGCCTGGGGCTATGCACTCAATAAAAGTTTTCTCCTATACCTAGGACCACCTCCAGCTGCACAGGCACCTTCACCTGCTCCACCATCTCCTGGTGCAGCATCTGATGCGGATCCCCTACCTCCACCTGCTCCACCATCTCCTGGTGCACCATCTGATGCGGATCCACCACCTCCGCCTGCTGCACCATCTCCAGCTGGGCCACCCTCTCCGTCTCCAAACCCATCACCTGCTGCAACCCCATCTCTTCATTCAACCCCATCACCGCCTTCTACACTGTCTCCTCATCATTCACAGTCTCCCCATGCCTTTTCCCCCGCATCAGTTGGTGAGTTTGGTGCAGGCTACCCTTCCTGTAATTTATGCACATAACATGGTGTCCCTACAAGTTGGAAAGGATACATGGATGTTAAAATGATGGTGGGCTGTCGTGTACTAATAATTGATTTGTGTTCCCTAGCCACAGGATCTGGTTGGGCCATCAGCGCCTCGGAGGATGAAGGTGATGAACCACAAAACCGTAAGTGGTCAGCAAAAAACATATACCTGTCAGTTCGATGTTTGACCAAGCATGCTTAACTTTTCCCATTCCCTCCACAGAAATCCCCACACTACAGGACCTGGTGGTATCACACCAGCGTTTGGCCGAAGCCGTCCGGCAACACGGGGAGTTGCTTAACCAGTTTATGGCAGCCCAAGCGCAGGGCCACTAAATGTTATTCTGTTTGTGATAGACATTGTTTTTTTTATTTGTATTTCCCATAAATCTTTCTAGTTTATTTTCGCTGTTGTTTTCATTATTGGACAAAACTTTCACACAGGGTTTGGGAACCTTTTTACTGCTGGGGGCCATTTTGAATTTTCTACCAACCAACGGGGGCCACACCAAGTTATCAACTTGAACACGACCAGGCTATATTTGGCAAAATAATTAAAAAACTCACCCCCAAAGTGGTGGCTAGAGATACTGTGATGTTCGGTGATATTGATCATTTTGATTCTCACAACTACTTTTCCATGTTTGTCTTGGTCTGGAGAGGCTGGGGGCATACACATCACAGGAGAAGCTGGGGCACATACATCACAGTAAACACTGAGGCATATACATCCCAGGAGAGGCTGCGTCATATACATCCCATAAGAGTACGGGGTATATACATCACCCTGAGCAGTAGTTGGCAGCACAAAGAACACTGTGCCACCCTGGCAAAACCAGGGTGTCACAGAGGTCTGCATCCATGTTTTTGATGCTGATTTCACTCTCCCTTGGGGAGGTTCCCACACACAAACACACACCAGCCAATCAGACCCCACTCACCCCCTCCCCACTAAAACGGGAGGACATCAAGACTGTAGAGTGGCAACAAGGTTTTTTGTTTTTTTTTCAATGATCTTGACTGTCCAGGGGATATATAATGTAATGTAATGTATAATATATATCTGTTTTGGTTTCTGTGTGTGCATATACATATTCATATAAATATGTATTTGTACATGAATGAATGTTTACATAAGAGTACACGGATGTATATGCGTGTCGGTGTATATATATTTATGGAGCTGAACACGCATGTGTATACATATTTACAAACTGCTTAGTAGAGAAACAATGACAAAAAAAGCAGTGGTAAAATAAAAAAAAAATTTTATTGCACGTATCAATACAGAAAATAAAAAGTAGGGTATCAGTAGGCAACTCTAACATCTGCTTCGCAAACTATAATATCTGCTGCTGCCAAGTAACAGCACCTGGACCGTTAAAATATTCACAGTACTTTTCACGGCAGGTCTTCGCATCATGCGTGTTTCTGCCGTGTGCAAATGTTTGCAGGTCTGCAATAGCAGCAGTGTCTTGACGCCATTCACCGGGCTCCACTGCCCCATTGGCTGTATTCACAGAGTCCCCAAAGCCAGGTGGACTGTACGCAACAGTATCGCGCTGGCGTAGAAAGTTGTGCAACACGCAACATGCCAGCACAACAGAGTCTATTGACTCTAGCTTCAAGTTAATAGACGTGTGGAACACTCTAAAGCGATTTGCCATAATACCAAAGGCATTTTCTACAACACGTCGCGCCCTTGATAAACGATAATTATAAATATGTCTTTCATTCGTAAGAGTTTTCTGGGGGAATGGTTTGATTAGATTTGGAAGAAGCGGGAAGGCTTCATCGCCGATAAAAACAAAATTAAGGTTGCCAGTAAGATGAGAGTTTGGAGGCAAGTTCAGGTCACCGTTCAGCAATCGCTCTCCAAAACGTGTGTGCTCCAAAACACCACCATCGGAAACCCTCCCGTTCATGCCAACATCAACATTTATGAATTCGTAGTTGGCGTTAACAAGGGCCATCAGGATGATGCTGAAATATCCTTTATAGTTATAGAAATAGGATCCGGAGTTGTGGGGTTGGGTGATGCGCACATGTTTCCCGTCCAATGCCCCACCGCAGTTCGGGAACTGCCAAGTTTGTTCAAAATCAGAAGCAATTTTTTTCCATTCATCCTGTGTTTTTGGAAACCGTACGTAGGAACGTAGACTTTCAACAATGGCTCTGCATGTCTCTGGAATTAGACCGCTCAGAAGGGATTTTGATACTGCTGCTGAAAAATGCAGGTCCTGCAGTGAGCGGCCAGTGGCTAGGAGTCTCAGCGTGACTGCCAATCTTTCGTCTACAGGGACAGCAGCACGCATCAGTGTATCTTTCCGCTGAATGAGTGGCGTAACCATTTCCAGCAACATTTTGAAGGACTCCTCTGTCATCCGCAGATAGTTTCGGAAATCTTGAGGATCCTTGCCATGAAGCTGTCGCAGAAGTTGGATGTGGGATATTTCGGACCTCTTCAGCAACCACTCTCTGGTCCACATGCGACGTTTTCGTTTGGAACGCCTCTCAAGCATCCTTGCATTATCTTGTCGCCGTGATTCTTCCATCAGCAATGCAGCAACAACAGCACGCTCTGCATCGGTCATGATGTGCAAACTGCAAAAATACAATGTAAAGATGAGAGAAGTTGCAACAAAATCATTACACATGTACATGTTAAATGTCAATGACAACTGTATTCCATGTTGAGATCAGATACTGCACGGACCTCCAGTATGGGTGTTTGCACAGATAGAAGGCAAGCCCTCCATTTGGTAGCCAGTGTAGAAGCATGACAACAATACAGAATAGGAGTTATGGATTGCACATGTCCTAAAATAAAATGGAAACTCTATAAAAATGAGAATGTGATTGCTACAAAAATCAGAATGCGTTCGCTACAAAAATCTGAATGTGATCGCTAAAAAAATGATGCTTACCGTAATATATATTGACTGTATAATATCGCAGACCAGCACGCTCAAATGCTAGGCAGAAAATGGCCGCCCATGCTAAAATGTCCGCCCACGCTAAAGGGAATGCACAGTAGGCCTCCATTTCCTTTTCATAGTACCAAAAAAAAAAAGTCAAACCGCACTAGTGTTTGTAGGACATGGCAGAAAATGGCCGACCATACTAAATGTACAGTTAATTAAGCATAATCGCAGAGTTAATTAAGTAGTTTTAAGTAGTAACAACGGAATCGCTACAGAGACCTCAAATGATTTGGCAGCCTGATCGCAGATTCCTATAAAGTAGTAACAACGGAATAGCTACAGAGACCTCAAATGATTTGGCAGCCTGATCGCAGATTCCTATAAAGTAGTAACAACGGAATCGCTACAGAGACCTCAAATGATTTGGCAGCCTGATCGCAGATTCCTATAAAGTATTAACAACGGAATCGCTACAGAGACCTCAAATGATTTGGCAGCCTGTTTAAGTAGCAACAACGGAATCGCTACAGAGACCTCAAATGTGAAAGGGGGAAAAAAAGGAATCGCTAAAAAAATTCATACATATTTGAGACCTAGTAACGATGTACCTTGTAGATGGAGTTGAGTATTGTAGAGAAGCTGTATTGATAGATAAACCAGTGTGGAGTCACCGCACGTCCCCAAAGACCAGCGAGGTTGTTCTACAGAACAGAAATAAGTTGCCTTCTATTCACTCAAAGCCACCAATCATAAACGCTACAGCGACCACCAATCGGAGGTAAGGGGGCGGGAAAGGGAACGCTATAGCACGCCTACGAGCCGGGTTCGAAGTTGCTAGTGATGTCGTTGTAAAGGGTTCAAACACACGGATGCATGCTGCACAGCTGGAAACAAAGGACCTAGGAATGGTCCTGAACGACTTGTAACGATTACAACTTCACAGCAGGGGCCGGGTCGCTGATAGGTTTCACACACTGCAACATCGCAAACAACATCGCTGTTACGTCACAAAACCGGTGACGTTACAGCGATGTCGTTTGAGATGTTGCAGTGTGTAAACCCAGCTTAAGGTGAACCTGACCACCTTGGTGTGGGATCTCTTAGGACGGCTTATCTCATGCGAGATGGCGGTCATTAGGTGTCTAGACTGGGACAGCCCAACCCCCCCTTCAAAATGCAAGTACACGCAGGAGGTTTGCAAGGTGAGATTAGACAAATTTTCTCACTTGCATTTGGAGTGCGCACCTCCATCCCCTCGTGCAGTTGCCGTTCGAATCAAGGTGTCAGCACGGCCGTCCGCCATCCAGAGCTCCATCCTAAGGTACGTTGGGCGCCAAATGATAAGGCCTTAATTTAGGTTGATGCAATCTAGTAATGCATCCCTCTTAAACTGTCTGCAGTCCAAATTATGAGTCACTCGTGGTAGCATGCATTCCACTCTCTTTCACCCACACCAGAGACGTACTCAGATATGAATAGAAAGTAAGACTGACTTTAATACGGAAGTTGTACGGATATTTAACCGGTATTCTTGGCTAGATGCCAATAATACGTAACATGTCTCCCATTGGATAAAGTAGAACAGCTTATTCTGTGATATACAATTTACTGTAATGTGCTTGCTTCCTCATTTATATTAAGCAATGTCAGCATGATTCACTCATCACATGAAAAGCCCAGACTGTCTGAGTCTTATGTCCAAATGCAGAACTAGGTGGGGTACACAGTCTGAAACAGCATCTTAAATCCTGTTCTTTATGGATATCTTCATATATACTCCTATATACTCATAATCTTGTCCATAACAGGTCTTTTATTTAGTACTAGTTTTTATGATTTAAAAAAAAAAAAAGCCATGGTTTTACAAGGTAATAATGCACAGCAGCCTAAAGATATGCCGGATAATCTTGCGTGCACCATCCACCTTGGTTCTTGTGAGCACCACCCACCTTGGTTCTTGCGAGCACCACCCACCTTGGTGTTTTCGAAAACTTGAAGAGGTTAAAAGAAGCTCTTAAGACCAAAGAGATAAAGAGATGTGCAGCAAGAAATGTTTACCTTTCAATGTGTATGTTCATTCTTTTTAGTGTTTATGTAGATCTTTTTCAGGGAGGTTACAGAAAAAGATGTTGTGTGAACATACCATTATGTTGATTAGCTGACTGCCACAGAAACAGTTTTTCTTACACAGACAGCCAAAAAATCTTATGTTAGTTGCCATCATATTGTGACTACAACTGTTAGCTTTTTCCTAGGCATTTTTTGTATTCAAACCAGCTGATATCTTTTGTCATGCTACACGATGGAGGGGAGAGACGGATGTAGACCCACACTACTCGCAGAACCAGGCTTTCCCCAGACTAAGTGCCTACCCAGTCTTCACCAGAGCTTCTGATGCTGAGGTTGGACTTAGGTAACGATAAGCACTAGACACCACTCCCAGGCATCTCCTGGTTGATACGCTCCACCAAGGGGCTGGTTAGTGGAAGATGTGACGAGAGGAAGTGATATACTGCCACTAGGGAAGAATGGGGAAGCATAAGCCCTGACACTTTGCCTGAGCATCCCTGAACTCCTGGACATCCCTAGATGGGTTTATCATGTTCCTATCCCTGTCTTTCTTTGAGCACAACCCTGATTAGTGAGCAGGGGAGCAGGAACACTAGTCCCACTCTAGGCTAAAGACAACTCTCCAACAGAAGAACTGGAATTCGGCCAGTGGCAGTATAGGTCGTGTTTAGGCCTGTTCGAAGAAAAGAAATAGCATTCACTATTGCCATAGACTAGGACAGATTTTGTATGCCATTCCACCAGAAAAGAACACTCCTGTGTAATCCCTGAAGAATGAAATCATCCTCAGTGACGTAGTGAGTGACTACACACACCCTGTGGTCTCAGGGCATTGACTCTTCTAAGAGTCCTGCTCAAACTGATGGAATACAGCTGTGGGACCCTAGTTTCAGAGATAATGTCCTCCACCCAACTTGCAAAAAGCTGAAAAGGTCTTCAGTACAGATGGGCAGCTGAGCTGATCTATCAGATGGTCGCCTCTGTAGTTGTAGTATCATTTTTACTTTGGTTCCAATGTGTAAATTAAATAAAAAAAAGTGCACATTTGATATGATGTCCAAGATGGGGACCAGGATGTGGACATATTAACAAAATAGGGAACATGATAGGAGACATTTCTACAATACATATGTCGCGGGCGGGGAGGACGCCGCCGCTCGCTAACGCTCGGGTCCGGCGTTGCTGCGGCTGCTGCTGCTCGGTGGCTCGAGCGGTGGGCCGGATCCGGGGACTCGAGCTGCGCCCCTCGCCCGTGAGTGAAAAGGGTGGTTGGTTTGGAAGATTCAGTCCATGACGCGCACCCACGGGTCGTGGTGAAGATGTGTCGCGGGCGGAGGAGGGGACGCTGCGCTCTCCCACTGCTCGGGTCCGGCTGCTGCTGCTGCTGCTCGGCGGTGGCTCGAGCAGTGGGCCGGATCCCGGGGACTCGAGCGGCGTTCCTCGCCCGTGAGTGAAAAGGGGTAGGGATTGGATGGTGGGGATTTGGTTATATTGTCCGTGACGCCACCCACGGTTGTGGTGATTTTGGTGACACCACCACTGCTCTGGACGGGGATCCCGGGAGCGATGACAGGGAGCAGCTTGGATGTTAGTTCTCCCCTCCGTGGGTAGGGGGTTGGTTGTCCCGGGGCCCGGTGAAGGGGGTAGGGATGGCTGGCAGGCAGGTTACGGGGCCTGGTGAGGTGCAGGGTCGCAGGGGCAGCGCTGTGCCGCACGGCACGGTGGTACTCACTCAGCCAATCATGAAGACACAGTTCTCGGTAAAACACACGGCTGGATGGACGGGTCCCACTGACGGCTGCGGTGGTTTCTGCTCCCGGTAGGTTGATGGTGACTGCCTTTCCCTGCACCTATGTACTGTAGATGGTTCCGATGGGTTCCCACCGGTAACCCGCTCCCCAGCTTGGATATGGGCTGGAGGAGCCCCTTTTTGCCCGCAGGCTCTGGCCCTGGAAAACGGTTGCCTTGGCAATGGCGGTGTCTCCCTCTGACGGTTGGGCTGTTGCCTTCTGACGGGACTTGACTGCTGGGGAACCCAGGAGGTTCCCTTCGCTGACGGATTCGACAAATTCACGGCGACTCCTAGCCTTATCAGGGTCCGTAAACCCCTGCCAGATGGTGCTGACTTCTCTTTGTGTACCGGTCTGGTACCGCCGGGCCACCGTCCGTCCACGGTCCTTGCGGTAGACTCCAATCGGTCACTCCTGCAGACTGTCACCACCGTCTGCCAACCTTGCTGATCCGTCCGGGCCACACACCCGGACCAACTTCAGTCTGCTCTACTGCCACTTCACCTCCTCTCACTTTCTCCTACAAAACTGAACTCTCTACTTTTCCCGCCTCCAGGACTGTGAACTCCTCGGTGGGCGGGGCCAACCACCTGGCCCACCCCCCTGGTGTGGACATCAGCCCCTGGAGGAAGGCAACAAGGGTTTTGTGTTTGACTTCGGTGTGCCTGACCGGGAGTGTGGGGTGTGTGGGTGTTGTGCTCTGTGGCCCCTGGCTTGTCCAGGGCGCCACATTCCCCCTTAGTTAAATGCAGACTGTCTGCGGGCTGCCCATCCATCACCGGTTTTATTTTCACAACTGAAAAATAGAAAAGGTAAAACGGTAACACATTACAAGTAAAATAACATCTTCCCACATCGGGAGGTACTCTTACTTAAACGTTGCAGTTACGGCTTCCGCTCTCTCCCAACCAAGCAACCTGGCCCTGATGCTGCCCCTAAGCAACAGGCAGCACCCCTTGACCCCAGTCCTGCACAAGTTGCCCGAGCGGGTTCTGTCCTTTTCAGGGGACCCACGTCCATGGGGAACCCCTGAAACCCCCAGAGGATTGCCACCGGTTGCGGTAGTGGCTGGGCCCCAGCCTTCTCCACTGCGGGCCCTTACTCCAATCTGCCTCTCCGGAGGCGGTAACGGTAAAGCCAACAACATTATATTTATTTACAAGCCACCAAGTTTGTGGTTGCCCTGCTAGTTCTCAGGCTTGTCCATAAGGAGTCCCTTATGCAACTCTTGTAGACAGTCCCCACGAGGACAACGGTGCCGGCAACGACCAGTTTCAATCAGGTTTGTCAATCAGGTAAACTGTCCGGTAAATCATTCTTTTATCATTTTTCAAAACTTTTTAAACTTTCAACAGTTGCTGGTGGTCCCAACGGGGACAATGACAACGGTTTTCCGCTGCCCTTACTCCGACTCTTCGGTGTCTGCCTCATCCTCCGCCACCAGCATATCGAACATGCAATGACAGGCCTGCTGTGAAAGGGGTGCCCGGTACCCGTTTCCACCATTGTGCGGAGTGTAATAAACCACCGGTTCTCCCACATAGCGGAGACGCTCACTTGCCTCCTCACTTTCCGAGGTGGGCTCTGTACCGGAGCTAGAGTCACTGGAGTCACTATCACTTGTCTCTGCGTCAGGCGGGGTGCTGCCAGCTGCCGCAGCCTCCTGGCTTCCAGTATCCAGCACCTCAGGTTCTTCTGTGGTAGTGTGGGGCAGTAGGTCAGGTGGGCTCACGCTGAGGCATCCCATAAGTAATGGTAAGGGCGATGCATGGGTCGAGACTGGGTCGGGCCCCTCAGCCACTGTGGCCGGTCCTGGCAGGACATAGGGACGTGCGTCACCTGTCGGCTCCGTCACATCTGTTCCCATCCTGTACATCGGGGCAGTCGCAATCAGCATCTCCACCTTATTGGTCCACTGCTCCATCATAAGCAGAACAGCAAGGACGGGGTACAAAGTATTAAAATTTAACCTTTAATAATTCCTATTAAAAAGGGAAGCAGGTATAACCTTCCTCCACACTGTTATCTATAAAACCAAACACATAATTCCCCTTCAGCATGAACAGGGGTTCTCAACAGGCCCAGGACAGCACCTGTGCAGATAACAAGGGCAGACAGATTAACCCGTGTCAAGAGGACACTGGGACAGTCCAACCCTTTCAGGTCCGGACCACACGGTATCAGATAGAGGTCCAGGAACCTTTGAAAAAAGGAGACAGAGGAGGATGGAACGATCTCACCACATCGGACGACGACCCAGCCTCTATCAAAGAGATCCTCAAATCCTCCCGGGCGTCCCAGTGGTCCTATTACAATGGACTAAACACCTGGTCCCCTTATGGAGAGAGAGGTCCTGATGTCCTTGTTCTCCCAACGCGTTTCATATACAAAGATAATCGTCAGGGGAGTATTGAGAGTCAGTCCCTAAATCAACAGGACAGGACAGGACATGCGGACGGCAAACAGCGGGGCTCCTATACGCTGCGCCTGTTGATTTAGGGACTGACTCTCAATACTCCCCTGACGACAAGGACATCAGGACCTCTCTCTCCATAAGGGGACCAGGTGTTTAGTCCATTGTAATAGGACCACTGGGACGCCCGGGAGGATTTGAGGATCTCTTTGATAGAGGCTGGGTCGTCGTCCGATGTGGTGAGATCGTTCCATCCTCCTCTGTCTCCTTTTTTCAAAGGTTCCTGGACCTCTATCTGATACCGTGTGGTCCGGACCTGAAAGGGTTGGACTGTCCCAGTGTCCTCTTGACACGGGTTAATCTGTCTGCCCTTGTTATCTGCACAGGTGCTGTCCTGGGCCTGTTGAGAACCCCTGTTCATGCTGAAGGGGAATTATGTGTTTGGTTTTATAGATAACAGTGTGGAGGAAGGTTATACCTGCTTCCCTTTTTAATAGGAATTATTAAAGGTTAAATTTTAATACTTTGTACCCCGTCCTTGCTGTTCTGCTTAAATTTACCAGTGTGGTACATTACCAGTAGCTGATATATATACACTGCTCCATCATAAGGCATATCTGGTTCCGCTGGCATTGATTAAACTCAATTATTCTGGTCTTCATCCACTCCACCGTCCCGAGCTCGGGCACAGCGCCTGGTGCCATCCTGGCCGGGGCCTCCGATACATCTTCGTTAAGGGGCCGCGGTCTTGGCGGCTCCCACAGGAGCTGCTCAGGGCAGCCCTGCGTGTCTGCAGCCAATTGGTCCGCCGGGGCGGGTTGGCAGGGTGTCGCTACCGGTTGAACGGGTAGTGGGCCTAGTGGCGGAGTGGCAGTAGCTAACGCGGGTAGCGGGGGAGAAGGCAGGGTGAGCGGGTGCAGGCCGGGCCCCTCAGCCGCAGTGGCCTATCCCTCAGGAATACAGGGGCGTGGGTCTCTTACCCGTTCCTCCAAATCCTTCTCCACCTCACGTCTCCGCATAGCAGCTACCACGTCCGCCATGACGGTCTCCCACTCCTCCAGGAGGAGCTGCATGTGGGTCTGCAGACGGTCACTCAGCGGGGCGGTCCGGTCCCTCAGCCACGCCGCCGTGCCGGGTGCGGGGGCTTCCTCATTGGGAGTTGGACTATGCATCTCGACACTAAAGCTTTCCAGGAACCCGGTATCACTGCAGAGTCCTGGCGTCCCTGCCTCTACAGCCGCGGCTACATACGGCCAGACGCCATCAGTCCCCCTTAGTCTCTTTCCGGCTCCTCCTCTACAGGAGCGGGGTTTTGGCCATCGCGCCTCCGCTACTCGAGGAGACGCTCGAGCGGGAACTTTTCGCACCCAAAATGGCTGCTTCTCAAGATTTTTGGCCGGAAACCTCCGGCGGTCACAAGGCACACCTCTACCAGACGGCAGAGCGGTAAGATCCTGTTCGTGACGCCAAGTTGTCGCGGGCGGAGGAGGGGACGCTGCGCTCTCCCACTGCTCGGGTCCAGCTGCTGCTGCTGCTGCTCGGCAGTGGCTCGAGCAGTGGGCCGGATCCCGGGGACTCGAGCGGCGTTCCTCGCCCGTGAGTGAAAAGGGGTAGGGATTGGATGGTGGGGATTTGGTTATATTGTCCGTGACGCCACCCACGGTTGTGGTGATTTTGGTGACACCACCGCTGCTCTGGACGGGGATCCCAGGAGCGATGACAGGGAGCAGCTTGGATGTTAGTTCTCCCCTCCGTGGGTAGGGGGTTGGTTGTCCCGGGGCCCGGTGAAGGGGGTAGGGATGGCTGGCAGGCGGGTTACGGGGCCTGGTGAGGTGCAGGGTCGCAGGGGCAGCGCTGTGCCGCACGGCACGGTGGTACTTACTCAGCCAATCATGAAGACACAGTTCTCGGTAAAACACACGGCTGGATGGACGGGTCCCACTGACGACTGCGGTGGTCTCTGCTCCTGGTAGGTTGATGGTGACTGCCTTTCCCTGCACCTATGTACTGTAGATGGTTCCGATGGGTTCCCACCGGTAACCCGCTCCCCAGCTTGGATATGGGCTGGAGGAGCCCCTTTTTGCCCGCAGGCTCTGGCCCTGGAAAACGGTTGCCTTGGCGGTGGCAGTGTCTCCCTCTCACGGTTGGGCTGTTGTCTTCTGACGGGACTTGACTGCTGGGGAACCCAGGAGGTTCCCTTCGCTGACGGATTCGACAAATTCACGGCGACTCCTAGCCTTGTCAGGGTCCGTAAACCCCTGCCAGATGGTGCTGACTTCTCTTTGTGTACCGGTCCGGTACCGCTGGGCCACCGCCCGTCCACGGTCCTTGCGGTAGACTCCAATCGGTCACTCCTGCAGACGGTCACCACCGTCTGCCAACCTTGCTGATCCGTCCGGGCCACACACCCCGACCAACTTCAGTCTGCTCTACTGCCACTTCACCTCCTCTCACTTTCTCCTACAAAACTGAACTCTCTACTTTTCCTGCCTCCAGGACTGTGAACTCCTCGGTGGGCGGGGCCAACCGCCTGGCCCACCCCCCTGGTGTGGACATCAGCCCCTGGAGGAAGGCAACAAGGGTTTTGTGTTTGACTTTGGTGTGCCAGACCGGGAGTGTGGGGTGTGTGGGTGTTGTGCTCTGTGGCCCCTGGCTTGTCCAGGGCGCCACAGATGGGCACCACCGCTGCTGGTGACGGGGATCCCGGGAGCGATGGTAGGGAGCAGCTGGGATGTTGTTTTCCCCCTCCGTGGGTAGGGGTCGGTGGTCCCGGGGCCCGGTGGTGTGACGGGGAAGCAGGGTTGGTGAGGTGCAGGGTTGCAGGGACAGCGCTGCCCACCTCCGCACTCCTCACCCGGCTCCAGGCGAAGAAGAACGGGCTCCAGCCCCTTCAGCGCACGGCAGTCGCGACGAGGAAGAGCCGCCCGGCATCCATTATCTCCGCTCCGAGGGATGCAAGTGGCCTCCATGTCATACAAGCCGAAGACTCCCCCCTCCTCCGAGACAGGCTCCGTGTCAGCCCCTGAGCAGCTGTCATCTGACTCCAGGGGGTTAATGGTGGGAACTGGCAGGTCGGCAACGGTTTCCAGCTCAGCCCAGACTCGTGACTCCTCAGTGGCAGGTGACCCGTCGTCAGCCGGTGTACGGAGGCCCGCCCTCGGTTCTTTCAAGTCAACCACTCCAGCCATTGGTGGGCGGGCGTCCTCTCGGGCCCTGGCGGGGCAACACGGACTCCGACACCTCCATCGGGGATGGCGGTCTGAGCGCGGTTATACGGGCGGTTAGCACAGGCGATGGGTCGGGCCCTGCTGGGGCCAGGGGTAGACCGAATCCTTCAGCCGCAGCGGCTGGTCCTTTAGGGACACAAGGGTGTGGGTCTCTCACCAGCTCCTCTAGCATGGTCTCTATTTCATGCGCCCGCACGACCGCAGCCAGCTCCTCCATCTCAGCGGTCCAGCGATCTAGCAGGTCCCGTACTTGGGCCCGGTTACGGCAGCACAGCAGCATCACTTGGGTATTCAGCCAAGCCGCCGTCCCTGGGGCAGGCTCCGGAGACTCAGGCCTCTCAGGTGGTGTGGACATGTTGCAAGCTGCTTCCAGGAACCGGGTATCTTTGCAGAGTCCTGGCGTCCCCGCCTTTACAGCCTCGGCTACACTAGGCAGACACACACCTGCCCCCACCTTGGTTCTCTTCAGCACCTCCGTTTGTTGGGGGCGGGGCTTCGCTTTCACGCCTTCCCTGCTCGGAGAAGACGCTCGAGCGGGAGATTTTCGCGCCAAGATGGCGGAGCTTCAAAATTTTCGTCCAGACACCGCCGGCGGAGATCACAAGGCGCACTTCTACTGGTAAGTAGATGGGTTCAATCCTGTTCGTGACGCCAAGTTGTCGCGGGCGGGGAGGACGCCGCTGCTGCGCGCTCGCTAACGCTCGGGTCCGGCGCTGCTGTGGCTGCTGCTGCTCGGTGGCTCGAGCGGTGGGCCGGATCTGGGGACTCGAGCGGCGCCCCTCACCCGTGAGTGAAAAGGGTGGTTGGTTTGGGGGATTTAGTCCGTGACGCCACCCACAGGTCGTGGTGAAGATGGGCACCACCGCTGCTGGTGACGGGGATCCCGGGAGCGATGGTAGGGAGCAGCTGGGATGTTGTTTTCCCCCTCCATGGTTAGGGGTCGGTGGTCCCGGGGCCCGGTGGTGTGACGGGGAGGCAGGGTTGGTGAGGTGCAGGGTTGCAGGGACAGCGCGGCGCAGTGTCGGATGGCACGGGTGTACTCACTCAGTAAGAGATGCACAAAGTCCTCGGTAAACCAAACGACTGGATGGACGGGTCCCGCAGCCAGCTGCAGTGTCTCTCTCCCCGGACAGGTGATGGCGGCTGTCTTTCCCTGCACCTTGATGTACTTGTTTGACTACTATGGATCCCCAACGGTAGTCTGCTCCCCGGTGTATGGATGCCAGAGGAGCCCATTTGCCCGCAGGCGCTGGCCCTTGGGTCTCTAGCCTTAGGCGGTAGCTGTATACCCTCACGGTGTATGCGGTTGCCTTCTATCGGGTCTTTGGCTGTTAGGAAACCCCTGGGGTTCTGGTCACACTCGGATTTGACTATTGTTGGCGGCTCCAAGCCTGGTCGGGGTCCGATGGCCCTGCCTGTGTGTGCTGGCTTCACTTCGCTCCCCGGTCGGTACCGGAGGGCCAACGCCCGACCCCGGTCCTACGGTTCCACGTTGCTTCACCACTCCTGCAGACGGCCACCACCGTCTGCCAACCTTGCTGTCAGTGCCTGGGCCACAAACCCAGACACCCAAGTGTTTACTCCTCACTCTTCAAACTCCAAAACTACTCTGACCCTTTTCCCGCCTCCAGGCCTGTGAACTCCTCGGTGGGTGGGGCCAACCGCCTGGCTCCGCCCCACCTGGTGTGGACATCAGACACTGGAGGGAGGCAACAAGGGTTTTATGTTTGGCTGGTGTCACTGTCTAATGGGGGTGGGGGTGTTTGTGTGTTATCTGTGACGACCTGGCTAGTCCAGGGCGCCACACATACATTCATTACTATCTAATAGGATGACGACAGCTCTCCAGACCTGCATCCCACCATAAGAACCACTCCTGTGTAATCCCTGAAGAATGAAATGGGAGGACCTTTTGTTGGTGTTGTGGGAAAGTCATTACATTTCAGTGCTGCCCTTGTTGGGGCGGAAGTCCATACACAGGGCACAACAGGGGATTTTGCATTCTAATTACCCTGGGATATGCCGGTGGTCTTCCAACTGGAGTTATTCCATCTATTGATTGGTGCTCTGCTCACTCATGGAGAAGGATCGAGTGAGATGTATTTCAATTATTATCTTTCATATTGTACTTTACGTTTTGCTCTGCACTTTATGCTTATTCATTATTTTATCTATATCTATTAAAAGTTATGTTTTAGTCCTTGCTATATTGTACAAAGCATATTCAACCAGTGCAAGTGTGCATGTAGCCATGTAAGGCCTGCGCCACACATCCGTGTCTCCGGTACGTTTTTGCCAGTTTTTACACGTACCGGAGACACGTGCTGATGTTGACACATTATTTGTAATTTAAAAAGCCTCACGTCAGTGTTTGCGCACGGAGCGTGTGTCCGTTCCGTGCGTACGTTTGAGCGTGCCGAAAAAGCGCTGACATGTCCGTTTTCCACCGGCATAACGTCCTCACGGATCCATTAAATCCTATGGGTCCGTGTTTACACGTACGTGATACGGATGGCCTCCGTATGCTATCCGTGTGGTCCGTGTCCGTGTTTTCATTAGAAAGGTTGTTACAATCTCAAATACTTTCAGGTGGCGTAGCTAACATATTTTTGTTGCACAAAACTAGCTATGCATTTGCAGAAGGAGTGAGCAAGCAAGCAGTTGTAGTTCTGTGTATTGAATGATATATTTTGAGCAAAATTTCGGCTACGAAATATAATAATGGCACCACGGGTGGACACGGAGAAACTGATAACAGCTGTCGAGACTCACCCACCATTATGGGATACACGTGTTGATGGTTACCATGACCGACTGACAGTTGACCGCCATTGGAATCAAGTAGCTGAGGAAGTGTACCCCAATAATGCATGGGCTAGATGTTCGCCTGCAAAGCGTGCTAAATATGGTAAGTTGTTGTATGTTTTTATATTTATTTTTTTAATATATATATTAGGATTTTTAAAATAATTACAAACTGTCAATGTGTTGTTATAGTTATGTTGTCTTTTAGTTAAAAAATCTTTGTGAAGAATTGGTATATGTACTACTCTATATATTGAGTTCATGTTTAATTTTTAAAAAGTTAACCAAACATTTCATAACGTACAAAAATCCAAGTATACTTATTTTTGTAATCTGCCTTTGAATTCTTCATGAAGTTAATTAACTAACGGATTAAACTGTCATGTGTTTTTAAATTCCCTGTTTTATGAGTCTAATTTTAGTATCACAATTTCAATTCATGTTTTTTTTTTTTTATAATTTTTTATTATTTATTTAGTTAAATGACATTTCAATATCATGACCTACATGAATAAAATAATATTTCTAGTAATTTTTTCCCAAATGTTATAGAAAAAAAAAAAAAAAGGAAAATGTTAATATATATGACAATTACTTCAAAGATAATTTTACAGAAATATTATTTTGTTATGTGTTAATGGCAAAAAATGGTTTTGAATGATGAATATATTAAAAAAATTTTTGTCCTCAAAAGTATTTGGCCAACATTATTTGTTTAAATTGTATATTACATTTAGCAAACATTATTTTAATTAATGTGTGCAGATTTATGTTGAATGTTGCAAGTGACATATTTTTTAAAATTACACAGTTGACTTGGTGAAAAGGCGTTGGCGTTCAGCACGTGATCAGTACCGAAGGGAGTACAACCCTATACCATCCTCATCCAGCCAAGGCCGCAAACGCAGATATGTTTATTATCAACAAATAAGCTTCCTAGCACCCATCTTAGAAGTAACACAGTAAGTTTTTTTTTTTTTAAAAAAAAAAAAAACATTCATTTACTTCATGAAGATAATTGTACAAATATAAATGTTAAGATTTTAATATGTTGTCTCATTTCTTATAGAACGGAGGATAATCTAGACGATTCAGATGATCAACCAACAGCAGGTCCCTCTGCTACAGCCACCTCAGCATCAGAACAAGAACCTGGCAGAGAAGACAGTGAAAATCCTGAGATTCAACAAGATGCAGCAACTGAATCACATGAGGGTGGGACAGAGAGTGCACAAACCAACACCCAAGCCTCATCAACACAACAAACAACCACACCAGCTACACAATCAACACAAACAAATGTACTTCCACGTTTTGCACCACAACCTCTACGTGCCAGAAGAATCCGCAGACCTGAGGAAATGAGATCCTTACCGGAAATAATTGACACACGCATTATTCACATAATGAACACTCTAATTCCAGAAACAGATGCCGAGCGCTTTTGTCGGTCTTTATCTTCTAGCCTAACCAAAATTCCATCCGATAGGCAGGAACGTGTACGTGCTGCTATGCTGACCCTACTTTCAGCTAGTCAGGCAGAACAGGAACCAGTGAGAGTATATGAGGCCATAGAAAATTGGCGTACCATTATGCAACAACATACAGTCCCAAACACAACAGACAATCAAAATACAATTTCAACACAAACAACAATGGCAACTGTAATAGTCAATAATCCAGTATTACAACAATCTGGTCAACCTTCAATTGCTTCAAGTACGTTATTCCCAACACCAATTAGACAAGGGTATGTTGCAACCAATACTGGTGCCTTAAGCACTGTACAAAGTGCTACCTCACAGCAACCCATCAACTATATGAATTTACAACCCACTCCAAGTACTAGTTACTTTACTCAACCCACAAATATTGGTGGTTTACCTAACTTGTTTCCTGGTTCAACATACCCACAATCATTCATGATGCCTCATTATCCAATCACAACTATGTTACCTACACCACACTTACAAACATCAGTCAACTATCCTCAAGGTCAACAACATACACACACACAATACCCAATTACCCATGTAGATCCACAGGTGTACTCAACAACAGGCAATGTGTTGGGACAAACAAGCATGCAACAGACTGTTCCACACAATACTGTAGTTAGTAATAGGAATGTTGTTCCGCAAACAACTCCTTCCATTCCTGAAAATACTATTTCTGAGGCCACACAAAACAACATACTCAGCAACACTCAGGTTACTTCACTAGAAGATCTTGTTGACTTATGATCCACATTTTTGGAAATCTTTACATTCAAACAACAAATATGATGAATGTGTCAAAATTTCTAAAAAGAGGGATTTCAAAAAATGTGTAAACTCTGATTTTAAAAAAAAGAAATTCCATGTGTGATTATATTTTGGGACGGATCACATATATGTTTGATGGCATGGTTTTGTTTTTTTTTTTTATAAACACATTTGTACCCAACAAATTTGATGGTTAGATTACTTCTTATCTTCTCAAAACACAGTTTACATTTATTATGTCTATGTCAATGTCCAACATGAGACCAACTTAATTGGTCGTCAATTTTACAACATTGTAACCAATGCACACATTTTTGAAAATGTACTCTTGTAAGTAATTTATATGTTTAATTTTAGAAAGAATACCATCAAAATTTACATTTGGTAAAATTTAACAGAATATGAACAATATGTTAATTTTTTAGTTTTATGTGACAAAATAACAGCATTACTTTATGGATTAATATGCTTATTATTAATAAAATAATATGTTTGTGAAAAAAAATATCATGTTTATTATTTAAATTTATAAATAATATTGCATTTTTTCAATAGACGTTTAACATTATTAATGTTGTAATTTTCAAATAACAAAAAAAACATGATAGTAACACAGAAACTTACAAAAACATACATACAACATTCAGAAATCCATGTTGTTAACATAAATGTCAGTTGATGATTAACGCATTTTCCCTTTAATACAAGTAAGATTTAAGCTCTTAGATGTTTAGAAAAAATTAAACATTTTCGTATAAGAAAAAAAATTAAATTTTTATCTAAATAAATCCATGACAATCTTAACAAACATCACTATTATTATTATCATCAAAACAATTAAAGTAATCAGTAAATAAATTTCGAATTTGTAAACCAGATGTCACGGAATTATGAGACATAGGTTCACCTGTTGGATTAACAACATGGTTTATCTGAAATTCATCATCAACATAAGTTCCTCCTTCATGTATCCGACAGAAATTGTGAAGCACTATGGTAGCCTTGAGGACAGATGTGACAAAGTTTGGGTGCAACTGAATAGTTGTCTGATAAATGCGCCATTTGTTAGCTAAAATACCAAATGCACACTCCACATAACGTCTTGCTTTAGTTAGCCGATTATTAAAGTACTGTTTCCTGTCATCAATGGATCTCCTTGGATATGGTCGCATAACATGTTTGGATAATGCAAATCCTGCATCTGCTACCATCACATATGGTGCCAACGGTCCAGATGTACCAGGTAGGGCAACTGGTGGGGGGATCAATAATGCATTTTCTTGCAGGCGTTGGGCTAATCTTGATGAACGGAAAATACGGGCATCTGAGGCACTACCATAGGCCCCAATGTCTGCATAAATAAAACGGTATTCTGTGTCAACCAATGCCAAAATAACAACGGAAAAAAACTTATGAAAATTGAAATAACGTGACCCAGAGTTTGGTGGCTTTTTAACTCTGAAATGCTTGCCATCCAAAGCTCCTATGCAGTTAGGAAAGTCAACAGAGTCCTTGAAGCCCTTAGAGATTTTCAACCAATCTTCTCTGTTTGGCTGAGGCATCATTTGTTCTTTTAAATGTTGCCATATCATGTCGCATGTGTGACGTACTATAACGGCAATGGTTGATCTCCCCAACAAAAAATCAAAATGTAAAGCAATAAAAGATTGACCAGTCGCCAAGAATCTATGAAAACAAGACAAACAATGATTTACAATTAACAACAATATGTTATTTTAAATTAAACCAATTAAAATTAAACACAAACAGTGATTCAAAACAGATATTAGATCAATAAAGATCAATTACACATTTCAATGTGAAAAATAACACATTTAAAAAAAAACAACAAAAATAAAATATACCTCAGAGTCACCATGAATCTCTCCTCTGGTGAAATGGAAAGCCGCATCCAAGTGTCCTGATGTTGCAAATGAGGTCGTAAAATATTTAGTAAGTAATCAAAACTCTCAACTGACAAACGGCAGTATGAAAAAAACTTATCTGGGAAATTCCGTAGCTCAAAAAATAAAGTATGGAAATGACCATGCATAGGTCGCATCATCATTAGTGGATGCACCCACAATCTGGTTCTTCTTACATTATCATAATGCAACATGTGCCGTCTAACGCCAAAACGACGAGATATAATCCAACATAAAAACACTAAGGCCTCCGTGGATAATGGCATTGCGACAATTTTGTCTCAACACATAGGTGCTCCAAGGCAAAATACAAGCAGGAAACAGTTTATAGTTAACTTTTATTTATGTCCTAATCACATACACCTATGTGTCATTTAATTCCAAGTAATCACCATTATCTCAATGTGTGAAACATGTTAAACACGCACAAAAAACGGACTGCACACGGAACACACACTGACGTATTTCACGCACAGGAAAACGCACACACGTACACACGTATGACACACGATATGCATACGGACACTACACGGAGGGGAAAAACGGACTGCAAATACGGAACACGGACACAAAAAACGGACTACAGCAAACGTACGTTTTTTACACGTGAGTGTGGCAGAGGCCTAAGACAGTGGCCCTATGGTTGTTGCCCCCCTGAAGACATCAGTTGTTTTAATGCAAAAGTTGGTACATGTCTTAGACTGCCTGGACCCAAACACCGCTCCCCCCCCCCCCCCCAGAAAGACACCAAACCGTTCTTTATAAGTTAAATTGCTTTATTTCACTTATTCAATTTTTGGAGAGACATGGGGAAAAACACTCTCATCTTTTCCTTTGGCATAAATATTTGGTCGCAGCTTTTAAATTAGGCATTACCAGCCAACACCACGGGGTTTAGGGAAATTTTCCGCCACCGGCCGTCCGGTTCGGGTATTTCACCACCACTTTTCCTACCCCTTCCGCTGCTGCGACTTAAACCAGAGAAACACAACAAAACTCGTAAACACAAGGGGAGGGAGGGCGGGAAACAGGTCCGGGTCCTGGAACAGAGAGACCGGAAGCTGGGCAGCGCGGTGACATTTATCCGGAAGGCGGGGCCAGAGCCAGTCATACCACAGGAGGCGGGGGCAGCTGGATGGTGTCTTTCCAACGGGGGGACCACCTAAAACCTAGCAAAGGGGGCCAGCAGTCAGGTGGCAGCAGCTCAAATTTGGCTGCAGTGCCCCTCAGACTGCCTGGACCCAAACACCGCTCCCCCCCCCCCCTAGAAAGACACCAAACCGTTCTTTATAAGTTAAATTGCTTTATTTCACTTACTCAATTTTTGGAGAGGCATGGGGAAAAACACTCTCATCTTTTCCTTTGGCATAAATATTTGGTTGCAGCTTTTAAATTAGGCATTACCAGCCAACACCACGGGGTTTAGGGAAATTTTCCGCCACCGGCCGTCCGGTGCGGGTATTTCACCACCACTTTTCCTACCCCTTCCACCAAGGAGCAGCACAGCGCTAGCAAGCTGCGACCCCTCCAAAAAACCACAGTACCTGAGCCAACTTCTCGCACATACCACTACCAACATGTCCGAAACAGCATCATGTAATATATATCCGCTTCCACATAAGGAAAGCCAGGTTATTTCCTTCTAGCTGGCTGTGCCAACCCAATTTTTTTTTTTTTTTTTTTTTTTATACTGGATCAACTTAGGTAGGCGCTGGTTGCCCGTGTGCCAGGACAGCTCCATAACACATCCTTCCTCAGATATGTTCACATATGAGCTGAAAATCACCTCAGCTTGGACCATCGTAAATTTGGAAAAGAACAGGGTAAATAGTCCATCTCTGCCGAATGAGGGTACGGGGCGGAGCACTGCTAGATGGCAGGAAACCAGATCTTTGACTCCTACTTGGGTCACCAAGTCAGCTGAGGAGGGTGTCCCACCAATCCTGAACACCTCAGGTAGCGCCCTCAGCTAGACCAGCCCCCGGCAACTTCTCCAATTACCGTCCAGGGCAATGAAACAAAGGACCGACTGTCAGGGCGAGGATCAGCTTTCCATGCTGCCCGAAAAACATAGGCATGACCTACGACACGGACACTAGGCCGACTTACATCTGAAAAGAAAAACATTGTCAGAAAGGCAAATTCTCGTAACCAGCAAAATTCTCATAACAAGCAGACACTTCTCCCTGGGGTAGTTCAGGCAAAACCCCCCGTACATGTTTATTATTGTTATTGTTAATAATAAAACATACCAATCTGGAACATATGTAATGTTACGCCAGCTTATACGTCAATCAGTAGCCCCTTGCGTGTCTACTAATGGACGGTTGTTAAAACAAACTCGGTACTACGTCCCTCAAAACTGCGTTTGCATTGACAACCCCCAGCCCATTGAAACCGCGCTCATGCATACTTGCCCCTGAAGCCTCGGGAGCGAACTGGTTCTGGCAGGGGTCTAACCCAGATTCTGCGGCTGGTGAACCCAAAATAAACCGCCCCCACCGAATTACTGCCAAAAACTGTCCGCTAAATATGGTAAAAGAAAAATCTTTGTGGTTAAAATTTTTTCCCCGACGTCCCTGCTCGTCTAAGGGCCATCACTAACACCCTCAGGTCCCGAACTGCGAGAAGAGTAAAAGGCTGAACTAGGTGAACCTAGGGCTTTCTTCAACCTAAGTAACTATGCTATAAAAGAGTAAGTTTGCAATGGGCATACCACCCCGGCCCGATCCCTTTTCTTAGGTCGAGAAACAGCCAGGAATTAATAGGCCTCCTGGCATCTACTCACTTGCCGGTAGTCCTCTAACCCTTCAAATACCATGGCCCCCAACAGGCGTTGGTCATGTCAGTGTGGTTCCGCAATTTAAAAATGGCAAGGCAAATACTGTAACTGCTTGCTCGCAACAGGAAACAACGTTGTCCGTTGGCGATGTAGAATCACAAAATACTGCAGGGTGTATGTTACTGCGGAATCGCTGGAAAATCATCATGCTCTTCACCCACTTGGTGGGGAACCACTACCGCATACCCTACCATAGGTCCGTCATTTCGGTGTTGTATAGGGAGGCCGGGTTATTGGCCTCCCTGCACAAGGCCATCGCACTACGACTTAAGAAATCAAAGCCTTGATCCTGCCAGCGGATGGAGTTACCAGAAATACCTGGGATTGGAAATGCTATGCCATCAGGGCGACTGTGTACCTGTTCTGCCTTTGACCTAACATTGACTGATGTGCTTTCTAACAACCGAACCTAATCAACCTGCTTACTGTTGGGGGAAGTTGTGAACAGGTGGTTATATGATTTTTCCCCTAGGCTTGCTACAACAACCGGCTATAACACTAATATGGAGTCATCCCCCACCCCATATCCAACTGCCACCTAATTGTGGTAAAATCACGGCCAGGGGGTAGGTTACTCGAAACATGGCAGCTAGACCAAGCCTACTGACCCCTTTTTTTTTGTATCGGAAACAAACCTGCAAACAGCTGGAACTGCCGCTGTAAAAACACCACGCACCAATTTGTCCGTTCCTGCTCTTCAAGCAAGTGCAGAAGCTGAGACTTAACGAGAAATTCGGCTACACCATCAGGTATTCCTCTTCAGGTCCCTGATTCCAAGTAGCAGAAAATTCAAGTTTAACCTTTCCCTCCTGGGGTTGGACCAGTGTACCAAATCTGGGTAACGCGACACTCCCGATTAGCCATGCACTGGGCAGCCTGGGAAAGGAGCCTTGGAAATGCCGCAATGAACGTGACCTTACCCCCAAAGTTGAGGTTCGTACCTGTAGCTCCACGGGGCCGAAAGATAACCAACCTCCATATGATGGGTGATAACAGATAAAAACTATTACTTTTTTTTTTTTTTTACGTCCTTATGAAGGCTTTTCAAATATAGATAAAAGGGGAACAACATTGTTGATGCCTTTTCAAATATAGCTAGAAGGGGAACAACATTGTTGATGCCTTCTCTGTCTCTACGAACAGCTTTGGAGCCTCTTCAAAAGATGTTAGCAGGTAACAAGCACTCTTCAGCCACTGCCAAACGGCAAATAGCAAGGCTTTCGAATTTCGATTTGCCTGGTAAATGGTGATGTCAGTAACCGCTTTATTCTAGCCATCTAGGTGCATCAAGTAATAGAGCTAGTCAGCACCCTCTATAGAATAATATTGGGGGGATTGCTGTCTGATCAAACATCGAATAGCCTTGTCAGTTGTATGCACATGTGAACAAAACTAAAAGTGAGTTTATACTTTTTAGGCGAATATTTATGTGGACATAATTGTTCAGAAAATATTGGCCATAATTATTATGCAAATGAATAAAAATGCCGATTCTTCCATCACGCTTTTTTTTTTTTTCTCTCTCTCTCTGTCTCCTACCGTGAGGAAAACCATAAAACCCATATGTACTTGACCACAGAAAGAAAAATCAAGTAAAAGGCAAAAATTACTTCTCTAAAAAGAGAAGCAATTTTAGGAAAAACATTCAAGCACTGCGCAATTGTACCAAAATACCCTTCTGACATTTCGATAAAATTACCCATGCCCAATCTAGATCCCTTCTTTCAATCACAGCACTAAATTAGGGTATATAAAAGGGGGGGGGGGTGTTAGATCCCGTGATCCCATCGAATTGTCACCAACTCAGAGGAGGTCTCATTTGAATAAAAACATGTGTGATCAATATAAAGAACTGGCACCAGACTTAATCGTCCGAAATAGGGAAGGCTTCTTTACAGTTAGAGCAGTCAGGCTGTGGAATGCTGACCACAAGAGGTAGGGATGACAGATACAGCAGTCAGGCCGTGGAATGCTGACCACAAGAGGTAGGACAGATACTAACGGCTTTTAACAAAGAGGAGGGAAGGCGATTTCCTCAGTGCCAACAACAGCGTTTGTGATAAATAACTTAGTGACAGCATGTGGGGCTGAGCCCCCCACTTCCCATCAGGGTACTCACCAGGTGATGCAGGTAATGGCAGACCCGGCTCTGAATTTGCTTGCCAGATGACGGCCGCAACTCCACTGTCTAGACCAATGCACACTCAGGTGTTCTTCGTCCCCCCACGGGCCCTCACCGGAGCTTAGTCTTAAGAAAAAACAGGGGGGGGGGTATGGTTGGGGGAGTCAGGGGGAAGCTGACCGACTCCGGTCATGACGGCTACCCGCGTCATGGACTGCTACCATGGCTGGGGTCCCTGTACATACCAGCACCGCGCGAGCGTAGGCACCGCCACCCGCCATAACATGCTGAAACCCATGTGTGACAACGGGGGAGGGAGGCTGTTAACATTCCCCATTGTAAAGTGTCAAATAGGAGGGGTTTGGCCCGGGAGGGGGTGTGGTTAAAGGAGGAAGGAGAGAGGAAGGGGGTTGTACATCCTAAAGCGTCATGCCGACCCCTAAAAGGGGGGAAAATCACTGGCATGCTAACCAGGGAAGGAGGTGAGGTATCAACAGGTGGCGCCTATGCCGCCTGCTGGCAACTTCTCCTTGCAATATTGCCAATGTACATGTCATTTCCCCCCCCCCCCCTGTTGAAGTGAGGCCCCCACTCGCCAGGAAACCCAGGTGGCCCCTGGTTCCTTCATGACTAGCACCCTTAGCGTTCTGGGTAATAACGTGGCGTTTTTTATTTATTCATGTTGGATACCAATGGGGGATGTGGGGGTCCCGCTGACCCCTGCTGGTCATCGCATCCACCGCTGCAGCACCTCCAAGCTGCACTGCATCAGGGGCTGCGCCGACCCGCAGCCCGCCCCCACAATCTCCCTGTGCTGGTGGAGACAGAGCGGCGGTGACAGAGCGGCGGAAGGGGCAGGGGCATGGGGTTGTTAAACTAAGGGTGGGCGGCGCCATAGCCAAAGAGCGCTTCGCGCTCTTTTTCAAACCTAGTGGCGGTTCAAGCTGACCGGTGGGCGGGTAGTTCCCAGAACGCCGCTCGCTGGCACACATAGCTTGAGCCTCAGCAGGAAGGGAGCTGCTCACAACTAACCGCGTTGTGAACAGGACACTTCCCTCCCGGGGGGGGGGGCTTGTGATGGACGCCGAGCACAAGCGGACCGGCGGGCGGGTAGTTCCCGTAGAACGCCACTCGCCGGCCCATGTCACTTGTGCCTCAGCAGGGAGTGAGCTGCTCACAGCTAAAGCGCCATGAGCGGAACGCTTTCCTCCCTGCTGATACCTCTCTTACCGCCTCCTGGAGCGGGTATACGCCACCGGCTGCCCAAACAGGTCCGGGTCCTGGAACAGAGAGACCGGAAGCTGGGCAGCGCGGTGACATATATCCGGAAGGCGGGGCCAGAGCCAGTCATACCACAGGAGGCGGGGGCAGCTGGATGGTGTCTTTCCAACGGGGGTGACCATCTAAAACCTAGCAAAGGGGGCCAGCAGTCAGGTGGCAGCAGCTCAAATTTGGCTGCAGTTCCCCTCATTAGTCTCATATGGTTCTGACTGACTACACCATGTTTTATTCCTCATGGGCACAGTACTAATAACTGATATGTTATATTTTCCCATGAGCTGCAGGATCCTGTGTTCAGGCATGTGAGGGTTAACACCTGGCTAGCCAGGGAGAGGAAGGAGCATTACAGTCAGGAGGAGAGGAAGGAGCATTAGAGTCAGGACTCCAGAAGAGAGGAAGGAGCATTAAAGTCAGGAGGACAGGAAGTTCCTGGTTTAGGGGTCAGTGTGTGTAGAGTACAGGTGAGGCAAGGAGTTGTTCTAGTGAAGTTGGTGTGGTGTGAAACAAATAGCACAGAAACACAAAGAAACCGTTAAAAGGAACCTGTCGGAGCGACAGTGGTCACATTGGCAGACAAGATGGAAGAGACCAAAGAAAAGTAAGAATGTAGTGAGTCCATTGTATACCAGTGGTGGGCGCATTGGTGAAGTGAAGGTGCTGTCCAGCTGAGAAGACAAGGAAGAGGGAAGCGGCTCTAAAGCGGGCTTTACACGATACGATATATCTAACAAGATGTCGGCGGGGTCACGTCGTAAGTGACGCACATCCGGCATCGTTAGTTATATCGTAGCGTGTGACAGCTATGAATGAGCAGAAATACTCACCTTCTCGTTCATCGTTGACACGTCGCTCATTTTCTAAAAATCGAACAATCAGTTGTTCATTGTTCCCGAGGCAGCACACATCGCTCTGTGTGACACCCCGAGAACGATGAACTGCAGCTTACCTGCGGCCGCTGGCAATGCGGAAGGGACGAGGTGGGCGGGATGTTACATCCTGCTCATCTCCGCCCCTCCACTTCTATTGGCCGGCCGCTGTGTGACGTCGCTGTGACGCCGAACGTCCCTCCCCCTTCAGGAAGTGGATGTTCGCCGCCCAGAGCGGGGTCGTTTGAAAGGTAAGTACGTGTGATGGGGGGCTACAGCATTGTGCGACACGGGCAAGAAATTGCCCGTGCCGCACAAGTGATGGTGGCGGGTGCGATCGCAAATGCGATCGCACGATAAATTATAACGTGTAAAGCAGCCTTAAGAGCAGTTCTCATAAGGGATCACTGCCTGTGGCTGTGGGTGCAGGATACTCAGCGATACATATTGACCCATGGATTCCATGGCCATAGAGATGAATGGCTTATTTAACTTGCCGAACTAAAAGAATGTTTACAAGTAAAGTGCCGTCGTTGGAAACTGCAATTATTGTGTTTCTCTGTTATACAGAAGATACCATGAAGTGTGCTGCCTGCTGTATTCTGTGACCAAGTGTTGTGCCAAGTAACGACTACTTTGTTGTTATGAATATGTTTGTCGCCCTTATCTGAAAGTCCTATTGACCTGATGAAGAGCATAACAGCATTGCTTCAGCCATGCGCTGCAATCTCCTGCCACCTGAAAAAGAGGAGACGACTCTCTGTCATGGTACCCCCATGACATCTTTGTAATATAACAATTATTCCTAATTCCACTAAGTAATATTCATGAACATGGATATTTATATATAGATTGTGTTTTTTCTCCCGGGACAAGAATTCTGCCCTCAAATGGATGCAATTTTATACTAGTCACAGTACTGGGATGGGCTATCTACTAGTATGAAATAATGTCTAAGTAATGGAAATTCCCATATTTAGGACTACCACCAAACCCATCAGGTAGATAATCGTTGGCCTCGCTTGTCCAATTTACTCTCTATTTGCTGCTATGGAAGGTACAGAAGAAGCTGAACCACTTGTACATACATGACCATCTATCCATCACACATAATTACTACCCTTGTATTTCGGTTTGATTTATTTCAGCAGCCATAAGTCCTAAAACTGATACAATGTATATAAATAACTGTTATATAATATAAAGAAATGAGAAGACAGATCACTCATTTTTGAACACTTTATTAAATACAGTCTCTACTGTTATGATCCGGAACCATGGAAGACCACCATAATTCATAGGTAAAAGGTGACAAGAGCATTGGCAACTAATCTGGCCGCCATCCCCTTACTAACCATCAACACTAGAAGTAGCCGAGGGGTAAACTGACATCCTGTGCACCGCGAACCCAGCCTAGCTATCCTAAAGGAAGGAAAGATGAATAACTCTCTGCCTCAGAAAATAGATAAAGAATAGCAAGCCCCCCACATTCAAAGACTGCGGTGATATAGGAAAACACAATACACAGATAGATGATAGGATTAGCAAAAGGTGAGGCCCCCACTGACTAAAATAGGAAAGGGGCTGATGGTGGCCAGAGAAAAACCCTGCAAAATTCCAAATTCCTGATAGTACAAAAAGGCCCTCAGATCGCACGATCTGCACTCCGTCCTATACCAGGCGCTCTTGTCATACCAATGAACATAAAACAAGAATCATTACAAATTCAAAAAGCCACAAACACATGGACTTATAGGAGCTATACTCCAAACATAACTGCAGGGAGTTTCCCAGCTAAGCAACTGAGAGGGAAGATCCTTGCTTGCAAATAAACTGAAAACAACCACAGCAAATGACAAACTCAGATAAGAGTAAAAGAACCAAACAACAAATAAAGAGCAAAGCACTTATCTGGGGTAGATGTGGTGTGGAGCAGAATGAAGCAGGCTGGTGAACAAAGAACAACTGACATCCGGCATAGCCTAATATCAGACCAGGATTTAAATAAGCAGAAAGTTAGCAATGGAAACGCCCATTGCTCAACACACCTGGTCTATGTCCAAACCATTCCTGGCCACAAGAGGGAGCCTCCCAGCAGCCAAAGCATAACTGACATTCACAACACTCTACCTATACCTCCTATACCTAAAGCCATTAATCCAGAAGAAGGCGAAAAACCTGGACACATTCAGCCAATTTGTGCCACAGGGAAAAAATTCCTTCTTGACAACGAGATAAGGCAATCAGTTTAAGAACCCTGGACAAAGGCTATACTACAACTACCTATCTGATCTATAGGACGGTGATATCATATCAGAACCCTTATGTGGCATTCATAAACTCTCCCATAGAAGAACTGGAATTAGGCCCGTGGCAGTATAGGACGTGTTGGGGCCTGTTGTTTGAAGAAAAGGACAGATTTTATATGCCATCCCACCACAAGGACCACTCTGTGTAATACCTGAAGAAAGAAATCATCCTCAGTGGCAAAGTGAGTGACTACACCCAGTGGCGTAGCTACTGCTTTGGCAGCTCGGGGCGGTCGTCAAATTTGCCACCCCCCTCCGTTGGCCGTCGATAATCCAGAAACCTTCAAAAATCCGGAAAGCCATTAAAATATTTATTTTTCATGGAACTACAATCAAAGATCTAATTGTAGACAGCTGCTATTAGTCCTAGACTTTCACCTTTTTACACACATGTAGGCCTATTATACACACACAGCTCTGCTGCATACATACATACAGACACACACAGCTCTGCTGCATACATACAGACACACACACAGCTCTGCTGCATACATACAGACACACACACACAGCTCTGCTGCATACATACAGACACACACACAGCTCTGCTGCATACATACAGACACACACAGCTCTGCTGCATACATACAGACACACACACACACAGCTCTGCTGCATACATACAGACACACATACACACAGCTCTGCTGCATACATACAGACACACATACACACAGCTCTGCTGCATACATACAGACACACACACAGCTCTGCTGCATACATACAGACACACACACACAGCTCTGCTGCATACATACAGACACACACACAGCTCTGCTGCATACATACAGACACACACAGCTCTGCTGCATACATACAGACACACACACACACAGCTCTGCTGCATACATACAGACACACATACACACAGCTCTGCTGCATACATACATACACACACACAGCTCTGCTGAATACATACAGACACACACACACACAGCTATGCTGCATACATACAGACACACACAGCTCTGCTGCATACATACAGACACACACAGCTCTGCTGCATACAAACATAGACAAACACAGCTCTGCTGCATACATACAGACATACAAACACAGCTCTGCTGCATACATACAGACAGACACACACAGCTCTGCTGCATACATACAGAAACACACAACTCTGCAGCTGCTGCATACATACATACAGACACACAACTCTGCAGCTGCTGCATACATACATACATACAGACACACACAGTTCTACTGCATACATACATACATACATACAGACACACACAGCTCTACTGCATACATACATACAGACACACACAACTCTGCAGCTGCTGCGTACATACAGACACACACAACTCTGCTGCACATATAAACACACACGTGGCTCCTGGGGCCCGCACATGGGGCTCCTAAGGCCCCGCACACGCGGCTCCTGGGGACCCGCACACGTGGCTACGGGGGGGGAGCCCATGCAGCTCACTGGGGCCCATAAACCGGGTGGCTGGGAGGGAGTATACAGGTTGAGGGGGAGAGGGGGGTAGCACTTACCGCTCGGTCACGGAGGAGAGGGGGCCCACACAGCGCCGGAGGTCGCTGGCTGGCACTGCGCCTCCTTCATCTGTGAGACTGAGCAGGCTGTGTGGTAGCTCGGCCCACAGATGAAGCTCAAACCAGGAGGACGCTGTGGTCTGCGCGCCTCAAAGGGACGGCAGCCACAGTTTCCTGCCGAGGACTGCATTCCCCGGAACTCGGCCCGGGGGCAGCAGAACTGAAGGCGAGTGGCCAAAATGCCGGCCCCCTGACACGTGCCGCCCGGGGAGACCGCCCCTTCGCTTCCCCTTTGCTACGCCACTGACTACACACTTCCCCCCTGTGGTCTCATGGCATTGACTCTTTTAGGAGTCCTGCTCAAGGTGATGGGGTGCAGCTGTGGGACCCTAGTTTCATAGATGATGTCCTCCACCCAACTCTCAAAAAGCTGAAAGGGTCCGTCACTAGAGATGGGTAGTCGAGCAAGGCTATCAGACAGTCGCCTCTGTCGCTGTAGTGTCATCTTTCCTATGTTTCCAATTTGTAAATTAACACAAAAAAGTGCACATTTGTTATGATGTCTAAGATGAGGACCAGGATGTGGACATAATAACAAAATAGGGAACACGATAGGAGACATTTCTACAATACATACATTCATTCTTATCTATCTAATAGGATGACAACAGTTCTCCAGACTTTCATCCCACCAAATGTTAAGGGCATATAGAGACCATTAACTTGTATGTAAGTCAATCCAAGGTCCAGGTTCTATCGGTGCAATGCCCAGATGTCAAAATTCAACATACTGCCAAACAAGCAGAAGGATAGGGATTGTGTATGCAGGTGGGGTCATCTCACATCAACAGAGAAATGGCTGTAGCAGAATGTCAGAAAACAGATTCCAGATTTTGTTCTGTATAGTCAGTGTGTGATGACACATAAGGCACCAAATATAATATACCAATAGTCCTATGGTCTAACACTAAAAAATATCAAGGCCCTTTCTAAATTCTTCAGTCTTCCTTTCTGGATCCAGATATACTCCCTGGAAAGAAAGAAAATATTAAGTGTCAGACAAAAGCCTAGAAAGCTGAAGACTAATGTAAAAATGGAAGATGCACTTCAATTGGTTGTGTTTATATGTGACATCAGGCTGTGAGGTAGCAATGGCCGCCTGTATCAGATGATGTCACATATGTGACCATGAGGGACATCTCCTGTTACTAACATTGATAACAAGTAGCAGTTATATGGGAGAATATATTATTTAGGGTCAAGCCTGTGAGGAGCATGTGATTAAGAGTTCACAAAAGTAAAATATCTTTAATTTGTCTGAAAAATATAAATTCCTTATAATAATGTACTTCTGCGACCTATTTCAAGCACCTGAAATTTTATGCCTGAAGACAGCAATTTCCTCCTTATACAACAGTGCACCTTATAGAAATTGAGGTCTTGTTTATCTAATATATAAAGCTGAATGTGTGTATGTATGTATGTATGTATGTATGTATGTATGTATGTGTGTATGTGTGTGTGTATGTATGTCCGGGATTGGCATCTGCACCGTCGCAGCTACAGCCACAAAATTTTGCACACTCACACGTCTGGACCCCGAGACCGTCATAGGCTATGTTGTGAGGCGAAATATTAACCCCGCAAGCGCTGGCCAGATGACCCGACGTCACCTCTTTCCCATCTTGCTCTGGAGCAGGAAATAGATGGGAGGAGCAGAGCAGGACACCACCGGTTACGAGAGGTGACGTCGGGTCATCTGGCCAGCGCTTGCGCAGAACGCTGGAGGCAGAGGGGAAAGGGCGGGCACGAGATTATGGGCGGGCACTTGCTGAAGACAATGACAGCGCCGCCCATAATCTCGTGCCTGCACAACACGTAACCAGCGGTCACACTGTGCACACAGTGCACAGTCCCGGTACAGTTGCACGGCGCATGCGCGGGACCACGGGCACACTGGGCGGCGTCCTGATGTATGAAATGGAGCGTTGGGGGACGGCGTAAATCGGCAGGAGGGACAGTAATGGACACCAGACAGCCCGCCCCCATGGATAATTTAGAAGACTTGCATACCAAAAAGGTACAACTTTATAAAGTATTTAATTTGGTCTAAAAGTGGGCACAAAAACTATAGGAACCTTGCTAGAATGCAGCCCATGAGCTGCAGAGGGGGAACCTTTTAGGTTTAGAGCAAAATTTCTGCTGACAGGTTCCCTTTAAACAATCCTCGGCTCTAGATACGTCCACCTTAAGATGCCTTCATAAGGTGGATATTTTCCTCCTCTGTGCCACCTTCCCAGGATCTGGCCGTCAGATCCTGGGAAGGTGGCACAGATCCTGGGAAGATCCTGGCACAGATCCTGGCACAGATCCTGACAGCCAGAACCTGGGAAGGTGGCACAGAGAAGAAAAATATCCACCCCACCAATGCCTAAAAACTCTTGCTCCATATGAGAGAAGTGTACAGGAGCTTCTATCAGATGGTGCTCATCTATATGTCCTCTTACAACCACCCAAACTTCTATGTGATCCACATCTAATATATAAAGCTGAGTGTATGTACAGTATGTATGTGTGTGTATGTATGTGTGTATATATGTATGTATGCCCGCTAAAGGAATCCGCACCGTCGCATTTAGAATCACGAAATTTTGCACAGATGCCTCATGTGACTCAGGGAACATCATAGACTATGTTTTGACGGGGAAATTTAACCCTGTGTTTTACAGTTACTCTAAAAAAAACATGCCTCCATTAAACTGAATGGAGGTGGGAGCTATAGCTTATTAATAGAAACTGTCAGTGGTTGCTATAGGAACAAAAGAAACTGTTAGTATAAGAAGCTTATGTGTGAGGTAATATGATGTCAGTGGGGAGACATACGGGGAAAGAGACAGACGGGCAAAGAGACAGCCCTGGAAAGAGACAGCCCTGGAAAGGGACAGCCCAGGCAAAGAGACAGATGGGCAAGGAGACAGCCCTGGAAAGAGACAGCCCTGGAAAGAGACAGCCAGGGGAAAGAGACATCCCGGGGAAAGAGACATCCCGGGGAAAGAGACAGCTTGGGCAAAGAGACAGCTCGGGCAAAGAGACAGCTCGGGCAAAGAGACAGCTTGGGCAAAGAGACAGCCGGGCAAAGAGACAGACCTGGAAAGAGACAGACCTGGAAAGAGACAGACCTGGAAAGAGACAGACGGGCAAAGAGACAGACGGGCAAAGAGACAGACGGGCAAAGAGACATCCCAGGCAAAGAGACAGCCCGGGCAAAGAGACAGCCCGTGCAAAGAGACAGCCCGTGCAAAGAGACAGCCCGGGCGAAGAGACAGCCGGGCAATGAGGCAGCCCTGGAAAAGAGACAGCCCTGGAAAAGAGACAGCCCTGGAAAAGAGACATCCCTGGAAAAGAGACAGCCGGGAAAAGAGACAGCCGGGAAAAGAGACAGATGGGCAAAGAGACAGAGGGGCAAAGAGACAGACGGGCAAAGAGAGACGGGCAAAGAGACAGACGGGAAAAGAGACAGATTGGCAAAGAGACAGACGGGCAAAGAGAGACCTGGAAAGAGACAGACGGGCAAAGAGACAGACCTGGAAAGAGACAGACTGGGAAAGAGACAGACCGGGAAAAAGACAGACCGGGAAAGAGAGAGACCGGGAAAGAGGCAGACTCAGCAAAGAGACAGACCTGGAAAGAGACAGCCGGCCAAAGAGACAGCCGGCCAAAGAGACAGCCCTGGAAAGAGACAGACGGGCAAAGAGACAGACGGGCAAAGAGACAGACGGGCAAAGAGACAGACGGGCAAAGAGACAGACAGGGAAAGAGACAGACAGGCAAAGAGACAGACGGGCAAAGAGACAGACACAGATATAGAGAGAGACAGACAGACACACACATAGAGACAGACACAGAGATAGAGACATACATACACAGAGATGGAGACAGATACAAATACAGACAGAGAAATAGAAACAGACAGATACATAGACACAGACAGACAAGGAAAGAGACAGACAGACAGACAGCGACACACAGAGAGAGACTGGGAGAGAGACAGAGAAACGCCCGGGTACCACAGCTAGTGAATACAGTATATAAAGATAAAAGACTTCACCCTCTGGAAACTCTTGTATTATGAATTATTCTTGGTGGTACTCCTTCCATCCTGCTTCATTACTTTCTTCAAATCTTCTGAAACAGCCCTCTTGCGGAGCCACTGTACATGAAAAAGGCCATTTGGGCCGAAACGTCCACCATTTTTTGTCGCCATCAAATAAAAAAAATCACTTTTTTTGCAAAGAAAAAACCCTTTTCTCTTCATCTTAACAACAAGAGGTGGGGGTCAGATAGTGGACAGAGAGAGAGTAGTCAGAGTGTGTCGGTGACAGCGAAAGAGAAAGGATGGACTGTCAAGAGTGTAACAGTGACCTCTGGGCCCAGGCGGTTAGTTGCCAGTGGAGTACAGTGGAGTGCTTCCGGAACTACGCACCAATGGGGTACAGAATCCTAGGTCAGGCAAACGCTCCAGGCAGACCTGATAAAATCTGCACAGTGAGGGGTCCATCAAGGACCTCAGTGACCTTGAAGTTCGGGACTCAGTAGCAACGGGAGAATCGGGGACAGGACCGAGACTCCAACCCCACAGGGTTCACGCTACCTTCATACGGACAGCTGTAAGAGACTACCAGGAGGGGACCCCCAGCCGCTCCAAGTCACGGGGACCCACCAACCAAAGACAGGTGCAGGGTAAAGAAGCCACCAGGTCACTAAACCGGCACTGGTACTAAGGGGACCTGCGGTTGAGACCAGTCAGCCTCGGGTGACCAGTTTCAAGCTTACTGTGAGTAAAGGACTCAGTTACACTGCAACTGTCGCGGGCGGAGGAGGGGACGCCGCGCTCTCCCTACTGCTCGGGTCCGGCTGGCACTGCGGCCTGCTGCCGCTGCTCGGTGGCTCGAGCGATGGGCCGGATCCCGGGGACTCGAGCGGCGCTCCTCGCCCGTGAGTGAAAAGGGGATTGGGTGTTGGGATAGTTTATTGTCCGTGACGCCACCCACGGTTGTGGTGATTTGTTGACACCACCGCTGCTCTGTATGGGAATCCCGGGAGTGGTGGTATGGAGCAGCCAGATGTTAATCCTCCCCTCCGTGGGTAGGGGGTTGGTTGTCCCGGGGCCCAATGATGAGGTGGGTGATGCAGGGTTAGGTGGGGTGCAGGGACGCGGGGGCAGCTCTGTGCCTTGCGGCACTGTGGTACTCACTCAGCCTGAGACGATGACACAGTTCTCGGTAAAACACACGGCTGGAAAGACGGTTCCCATGGACGGCTGCACTTGCTTTCCCCAGTAGGTGACGGTGACGGTCCCTTTTTCCTGCACCTAAAGTGATGATGGTTGCGATGGGTTCCCACCGGTAACCCGCTCCCCGGCTTGGATATGGGCCGGAGGAGCCCTACTTTGCCCGCAGGCGCTGGCCCTGAGAAACTGGTGCCCTGGCGGTGGCGGTGTCTCTCTGTTACGGTTGGACTGTTGCCTTCAATCGGGACTTGGTTGTTAGGAGACAGACGTCCCCTTCCCTGACGGATTTGGCAAATTATGGCGACTCCTAGCCTTGCCGGGATCCGAAAGGCCCCTGCCCTGGTGCTGACTGTTCTTCGTATACTGCTCCGGTACCGCCGGGTCACCACCCGTCCGCGGTCCTTCCAGCAACCTCCGAGCAGTCCCCCTGCAGACTATCACCGCCGTCTGCTGACCTTGCTGTCACTATCCGGGGCACGCACCCGGACTAACTTCAGGCTTTACTACTCTCACTTTTTTCTGTCACTTCAGCTTTTCTCCTTAGCTCCACTACTACTTCCTTCTACTTCATTCCCTTTTCTTAACTTGACTCCTCTAGCCCTCAGCTAGACTTCAACTTCAACTCCTTCCACTTCCTCCTCCAAACTCTATCTGCCTGGTTCTTCCCGCCTCTAGAGCTGTGAACTCCTCAGTGGGCGGAGCCAACCGCCTGGCCCACCCCCTGGTGTGAACATCAGCCCCTGGAGGAAGGCAACAAGGATTTTGGTAGCCTAGGTGTTCCTAACTGGGGTGTAGGGTGTGGTGGTGTTGTGACCTGTGACCCCTGGCTTGCCCAGGGCGTCACACAACCCCTTGTGTGGCCTACCTTCTTTCAACACCCATCTACATCACCTATCCTCTGGGGCCCGGCCCTGCTTGCAGAGGGCCTAACATCCAGGCTGCCATTAACACCAGCCCCAGTAGGGAGAACTGTGTAGCGGAGACTCCATCCACATAGACGCACATGTGAACGTTATTCAAAAATCCCCTGTAAATATTCCCCTATTAAAAAGCACGCAGGCCATGGAACCGGGCAACGGCCACCAAAGGGACATTCCCCAGTTATACACCGCCAGGGACCGAGTATCCCATAACCCTCGACGACACATCACTACCAGAGAATAGCTATACCATAGCTTAGTACACTAGGCTCTAACCATGGCCTGATGGAATGTTGCTAAATGAGAGTGTAGCTGTGTTTGTCTGTATACCGGTTTGTGATCTCCTCCTTACTCGGGAATGGGATACTACACCTCTGGCTGAGCTGCAGTACCTCTGTGGCGACTGAAGCCTCAGGGGCGCCACATGTCCCTACTCAAACCTGTCATCCTGTGCCGTTTTCACAATTATCCTGGTACTTCTTCGCCTCTGGTCAGTGAAGACAACCGTTTAGCTGGATAGGTGACCTTGGCTGTTGCATTAAGGATGGGCTGGAGAAGGGAAAGTCTAGTGAGACCAATTAATAGAGAATTGCAGTAATCAAGGCGGGAGTGGTTCAGGGCCAAAGTCAGGGGTTTTGTTATTTTTATGGTGAGAAATTGGTAGATTCTAGAGATGTTCTTCATGTGCAAGTGACAGGAGAGGTCGAGAGGTACATATGAAAACGGTCATCATATGTACCGGAATCACTGCCGTGTGAAGGGGACCTTATACTTACTTGCTGCCGTCTTCACCTTCTATCGCTGCAACTCTTGTTGTCTCCAGTAATTTGTGACCTGCTGGCAGCTCCTGTGTTTCATGCAGAGCGCCTGAGGTCACTCTTCAATGTAAGTCTATGAGAGCCTTGTTCTGGCTCTCATAGATTTGTATTGAGAACTTGAGATGTAACATCTGACTTCTGGCCACTCAAACGTTATGGGCACAAGATGGTGCCACAGGATTGGAGCAGCGTCAGTATCAGGTGAAGACACTGGAGAAGGAATGTATTACTAGGGTATTTGGCCTTAAAATAGGAGCATCAATACAGTGCTGGAAAAAAAACATAAAAATGCTGGAGTTGTGCTTTAAACAGTGGTCTCTTCGCTGGTCGTCTTCCATGAAGTCCACTTTGGCCAAAACAGTGATGGATGGTGTGGTCCGACTCTGATGGACCTTGACCTTGGAGTTCACCTCTAATCTCTCTGGAAGTTTTTGGTGCCATTTAGTTACCATTCATATTATATATTGCTTCAATGTTTCATCGCTTTTCCCTTTGGGGCCTCATCCAGGGAGGTCGGACGCAGTCCATGGACCTTAAACGTCAGGATAATATGTGCAACAGTAGCAAGAACATCGAGCAGTTTGAAGATGTTTATAGCCTTTACCTTTAATGTATTTGTGTATAATTTTCTTTCTAATTTGAGATTAAAGAGGAAATAAAACCACAATAAGAAAAATAACAAGAACGTGATAAAATACACAAGTGACCTAAATTACCTGAAAGTGCAAAAAATCAAAAAGGTGCTGGTTACTTATTGCGAGAACTTGGCCCATAGTTGGCTTATTTTGGTCCAGAGACAACTGGACTCAGTTTGGTTGTGGCTTTGTGGCCTTTATTTGTACCAAATTTCCCAAGATGTTGCTGGATGTTTGCTAGGATTGGTGCATCCTTCAGTGTAAGGCCGGCGTCACACGGGACGATATATCGTACGATTGCATGAGCAATCGCACCCGCCCCCGTCGTTTGTGCGTCACGGGCAATTCATTGCCCGTGGCGCACAAAGGCGGTAACCGCCGTCACACGTACTTACCTCCCGCACGACCTCGCTGTGGGCAGCAAACATCCTCTTCCTGAAGGGGGAGGGACGTTCGGCATCACACAGCGGCCGCCCAATAGAAGCGGAGGGGCGGAGATAAGTGGGACGTAACATTCCGCCCACCTCCATCCTTCCTCATTGCCAGTGGGACGCAGGTAAACTGCAGTTCATCACTCCCGAGGTGTCACACGTAGCGATGTGTTCTGCCTCGGGAACGATGAACAACCGGTGCGCTGAAAGAGGACCGACATTTTGAAAATGAGCGACGTGTCAACGAGCAACGATAAGGTGAGTATTTTTGCTCGTTCACAGTCGTTCGGAGCTGTCACACGCTACGATATCTCTAGCTATGCCGGATGTGCGTCACGGAATCCATGACCCCGACGACATATCGCACGATATATCGTAGCGTGTGACGCCGGCGTAAGACTCCTGTCCTCACTGGAGGGAGGGGACCAGCACCCAGCAGAAACTGATGGCACCTCCTATGGCCACAGCATCAATGTCCATGAAATTACAGAACTCTGGTCATCTTTATACTTGATTTATTTTAGATCCAGATTCATAGATCTTGTTGTAGACTCGTGTACACACACAGCGGCAGACTGCTCACGTCTCCTGCACCTGTAACCCGGCATCTACCTGTACTCCGGCATCTACCTGTACTCCGGCATCTACCTGTAACCCGGCATCTACCTGTAACCCGGCATCTACCTGTACTCCGGCATCTACCTGTACCCCGGCATCTACCTGTACCCCGGCATCTACCTGTACTCCGGCATCTACCTGTACCCCGGCATCTACCTGTACCCCGGCATCTACCTGTACTCCGGCATCTACCTGTACTCCGGCATCTACCTGTAACCCGGCATCTACCTGTAACCCGGCATCTACCTGTACCCCGGCATCTACCTGTACCCCGGCATCTACCTGTACCCCGGCATCTACCTGTACTCCGGCATCTACCTGTACTCCGGCATCTACCTGTACCCCGGCATCTACCTGTACCCCGGCATCTACCTGTACCCCGGCATCTACCTGTACCCCGGCATCTACCTGTGCACTATGAGCATCACCACTGCTGACAGCTGCGCTCTGCACTGACGCCCTGGATATAGGCGGCGCGCTGGTAACTGGTGCGTCTTAGCCAATCACACGACTGAGAACTCCAGCGGCAGCCAATCACTGCCTGACTTTTCGGACCAGCCTCTCAGCGTTTACAGCGGCGAGTCCCGGAAGAGCCGGGCAGGTGCAGAGTGATCGGACGTTTCTGCAGAGCTCTGATCACCGTCACCGGGGGCCGCTCATTACCGGGGTCACAGCAAGCACTGCACCGGTCTGTGGGGGGCGCTGTCCTATGGAGGGGAAGAAGAGGTAAGAGGCGACTGCGCGATGACTGTAATTAGGAAATGCAATGGGCAGTGAGGTAGGACTACGACTCCCAGCATGCGGCATTCAGAATCTTCTCAGGGAAAAAGAAAACAGCTGGGAAGCCACAGGTCGGCAGTCATCCCTGCAGAGATCCCCGTCCCCAGGGCCTGTAATTCAATTTCCAGTGTCAAGGGATCCATGGAAGAAAGAGCTAGGAAATAATTATTAGGAAGCAGAGCACCGAGCCACCTCCGCGTAAGACGCCGCAGAGCGCGTAGCCACCTCCGCGTAAGACGCCGCAGAGCGCGTAGCCACCTCCGCGTAAGACGCCGCAGAGCGCGTAGCCACCTCCGCGCAAGACGCCGCAGAGCGCGTAGCCACCTCCGCGCAAGACGCCGCAGAGCGCGTAGCCACCTCCGCGCAAGACGCCGCAGAGCGCGTAGCCACCTCCGCGCAAGACGCCGCAGAGCGCGTAGCCACCTCCGCGCAAGACGCCGCAGAGCGCGAAGCCACCGCCTCCGTGTAAGACGTCGCAGAGTTCTGATATTCAGGTGCGCAAGACACCATGCAGCTCTGAGCCACCGGCATGTAAGACGCCGTGCCGCTGATGCGTTGTGTGCGGTGATATAGCACGCGGCTTATTTATTCCTCAGGCCTCATTTAATGTCTTTTATTCGTTTTCTAATATATCGGATCTAATGTTCTTCCATTCTTGATCCTTGTGTCTTTCTTTACTATCGGTGTGGCTTCTGTTTTTCACATATATAATAAAAATAATAGTTAAAAATTATGAGCATTTCCTGCTTATTAAACACAAAAAAAACCAAAACTGACCTTACATGAATGGCATCAGCGCTTATTCCCCCTCCCTCAAACAGACCCCATTTGAATGGGTTTGATCTGTGAATGGATTAAGGAACGGACATGTCTCTGGGTTGTTTTTTGGGTTTTTTTGTTGTTTCTTCCCCTTTGAAGACAATTATTGCATAAATGCCGGCCCTGTGAGAAGAGAGTTGTCACGTCCTAGGTGTGAAAACCACGGTGTGGTCCCGGGTGATGCCGGCGTCGGTGAAGACTCTTCCGCCTCTTCCATTAGCAGCACAGTGATCTCTGTAGGGATTTCTTATGTTCTTTCTCCTGCTTTCGACCTTCAGTGCGAGCGTTTCCTTTTATCCTGTGTTTAGTCTCCACGTTCCTGTATCTGGTTAATGCCTCCTTCATTATATCTTGTGGTAGCTCCGGATGCGGTGATCCGTCTGTGATTTCCGACCATTTTGGTTCAGAATGATTGTATGACCGGGATATAATCTGCCAATCTCTTATATTTCGATAATTTTCTTCACGATAATGGTCTCGTGTGATAAAGTGTAGTTCACCTGATTCTTCGAGAGCCGCCATTGTCATCACGTCTTTATATACAGTTTTCTCTTTCCAGAAGTTTCTTGAATCTGTTTTTTATATGAATGTGACTTGTAGATGCCCCTCCACATTGCTCAGATGTGGATACGCCAGCAGATAGCACGCCATGAAATTAATCTCAGCATTAAACAGTTATTAAATGCGGATAAGTGGTCCGACCATTGGGACCTTCACTTATCTTCAAAAAGGGGTTCATTCTAAAATGGCCTGTTGGAATAGAAAGGTGGCGCCCATAGATGTGTACAGCGTATCTCCACCAGCTCCATAACAAATGAGTGGGGTGTTGGCGACATCTTCATCATCATCTGACATTTCAGAGCCAGGTTCTCTGGATCCATATATACAGTCATGGCCAAAAATGTTGCGAATGACACCAAAATTATATTTTCACATGATCTGTTGCCCTCTGGTTTTTAATTGTGTTTGTCTGATGTTTACATCACATACAGAAATATAATTGCAATCATATTATGAGTACCAAAAGGTTATATTGACAGGGAGAATTGCAGAGGTCCTGAAGAAGGGTCAACACTGCAAATATTGACTTGCTGCATTAACTCATTCTGGCATGCTCTCAATCAACTTCTGGACCAAATCCTGACTGATAGCTGTCCATTCTTGCATAAGCAATACTTGCATTTTGCCAAAATTTGTTGGTTTTTGTTTGTCCACCCGTCTCTTGATTGCCCACAAGTTCTCAATGGGATTAAGATCTGGGGAGTTTCCAGGCCATGGACCCAAAATCTCTGTTTTGTTCCATGAGCCATTTAGTGATCACCTTTGCTTTATGGCAAGGTGCTCCATCATTCTGGAAAAGGCATTTTTGGGCGCCAAACTGCTCTTGGACAGTTGGGAGAAGTTGCTCTTGGAGGACATTCTGGTACCATTCTTTATTCATGGCTGTGTTTTTAGGCAAGACTGTGAGTGAGCAGATTTCCTTGGCTGAGAAGCAACCCCACACATGAATGGTTTCAGGATGCTTAACAGTTGGCATGAGACAAGACTGGTGGTAGCGCTCACCTCTTCTCCTAATAAGCTGTTTTCCAGATGTCCCAAACAATCGAAAAGGGGATTCATCTGAGAAAATGACTTAACCCCAGTCTTCAGCAGTCCACTCCCTGTACCTTTTGCAGAATATCAGTCGGTCCCTGATGTTTTTTCTGGAGAGAAGTGGCTTCTTTGCTGCCCTCCTTGAAACCAGGCCTTGCTCAAGCAGTCTCCACCTCACAGTGCGTGCAGAAGCACTCACACCAGCCTGCTGCCATTGCTGAGCTAGCTCGGCACTGCTGGTAATCCGATCCCGCAGCTGAAACGGTTTTAAGATACGGTCCTGGCGTTTGCTAGTCCTTCTTGGGCGCCCTGGAGCCTTTTTGGCAACAATGGAAGCTCTCTCCTTGAAGTTCTTGATGATGCGATAGATTGTTGACTGAGGTGCAATCTTTGTAGCTACGATACTCTTCCCTGTTAGGCCATTTTTGTGCAGAGCAATGTGGCTGCACCTGTTTCTTTAGAGATAACCATGGTTAACTGAAGAGAAACAATGATACCAAGCACCAGCCTCCTTTTAAAGTGTCCAGTGGTGTCATTCTTACTTAATCATGACTGATTGATCGCCAGCCCTGTCCTCATCAACACCCACACCTGGGTTAATGGAACAATCACTAAAACAATGTTAGCTGCTCCTTTTAAGGCAGGAATGCAATGCTGTTGAAATGTGTTTTGGGGGTTAAAGTTCATTTTCTTAGCCAATATTGACTTTGCAAGTAATTGCTGTTAAGCTGATCACTCTTTATGACATTCTGGAGTATATGCAAATTGCCATTAGAAAAACTTAAGCAGTAGACTTTGTAAAAATTAATATTTGTAGCATTCTCAAAACGTTTGGCCATGACTGTACAAGGGCATCTCAATAAATTAGAATATCATCAAAAAGTTAATTTATTTCAGTAATTCAATACAAATAGAGAAATGCATATATTATATAGAGTCATTACACACAGTGATCTATTCCTATATATTATATAGAGTCTTTACACACAGAGTGATCTATTCCTATATATTATATAGTCATTACACACAGAGGGATCTATTTCAAGCGCTTATTTCTGTTAATGTTGATGATAATGGCTTATAGGCAATGAAAACCCAAAAGTCATTATCTCAGAAAATTAGATTATTACATAAGACCAACTGAAAAAATTATTTTACACTCAGAAATGTTGGCGCCTACTGAAAAGTCTGTACAGTAAATGCCTCAATACTTGGTTGGGGCTCTTTTGCATGAATTACTGCATCAATGCGGCGTGGCATGGAGGCGATCAGCCTGTGGCACTGCTGAGGTGTTATGGAAGCCCAGGTTGCTTTGATAGCAGCCTTCAGCTCGCCTGCATTGTTTGGTCTGGGGTCTCTCATCTTCCTCTTGACAATACCCCCATAGATTCTCTATGGGGTTTAGGTCAGGGGAGTTTGCTGGCCAATCAAGCACAGTGATACTGTGGTTAGTAAACCAGGTATTGGTACTTTTGACACTGTGGACAGGGGCCAAGTCCTGCTGGAAAATTAAATTTCCATCTCTGGAAAGCTTGTCAGCAGAGGGAAGCATGAAGTGCTCTAATATTTCCTGGTAGACGGCTGCGCTGACTTTGGTCTTGATACAACACAGTGGACCTACACCAGCAGATGACATGACTCCCCAAACCATCACTGATTGTGGACACTTCACACTAGACCTCAAGCAGCTAGGATTGTGGCCTCTCCACTCTTCCTCCAGACTCTGGGACCGCGATTTCCAAATGAAATCTAAAATTGACTTTCATCTGAAAACAACACCTTTCTGTCTATTGGCCATGAGTGGCTTGACACAAGGAATGTGACAGTTGTAGCCCATGTCCTGGATACGTCTGTGTGTGGTGGCTTTTGAAGCACTGACTCCAGCAGCAGTCCACTCCTTGTGTATCTCCCCAAAATTTTTGACTGGCCTTTTCTGAACAATCTTATCAAGGCAGCAGTTCTCCCAGTTTCTTGTGCACCTTTTTCTGCCACAATGTTTCCTTCCACTCAACTTTCCATTAATATGCTTGGATACAGCACTCTGTGAACAGCCAGCTTCTTTAGCAATGACCTTTTGTGGCTTACCCTCCTTGTGGAGTGTGTCAATGACTGCCTTCTGGACATCTGTCAAGTCAGGAGTATTCCCCATGATTGTGTAGCCTACTGAACCAGACTAAGGGACCATTGTAAATGCTTAGGAAGCCATTGCAGGTGTTTTGTGGTAATTATTCTAATTTTCTGAGATGTATTTTGGGTTTTCATTGGCTGTAAGCCATAATCATCAACATTAACAGAAATAAACACTTGAAATAGATCCCTCTTTGTGTAATGACTCTAGATAATATATAGGAATAGATCCCTCTGTGTGTAATGACTCTATATAATTAGGAATAGATCCCTCTGTGTGTAATGATTCTATATATTATATAGGAATAGATCCCTCTGTGTGTAATGAGTCTATATAATATATAGGAATAGATCCCTCTGTGTGTAATGACTCTAGATAATATATGCGTTTCCCTTTTCGTATTGAATTACTGAAATAAATGAACTTTTTGATGATATTCTAATTTATTGGGATGCACCTGTATATGGCAGATACAGAAACGAGCTGATTTTATCCGATAAAATCTATTACAAAATTACTTATTTTCACGTGTAGTCTTGATTTCTGAACAAAAAATTCAAATTATGTTACACCTTTTTTAATTATTTTTTTTTTCTTTCCCCACCCTATCTCCTTTTGGAAAGTTTCCATGATAAATGACAAAATGCGCAAGGAAAGGTCACTGTACCTGTGTTAGTAAATAAGTATTTAATTCGTAATTTTGTAAAATTAAATAAATGGATTTTCGATGGGAACAGGAATGGTGTAACGTTACCACATGTGAAATATCTGCTCGCTATTGCTTTGCTTATCTCGCCTTCCATGTCTTGCAGAATGAATCCATGTTGAGATGGGCTGGTCGTATCCTGGAATCTTAGTGCCTTGTAAGTCGCAATGGCTTCAGAGATGGAGAAGGCGGATGCGCTGCTCCAGACATTCAGCACTGCGTCCGTGGCCTCCAGCCTAGGGTTGGGCATCTTCTGCTTTTTGGCAGACAAAGTGCAGCAAGCAGCGTTCATCCAGCAAAATGATTGGCTCCGAGCCGTGTCCGACAATGCGACCCACGGTGTGATCGGCATGTGGTCGTGGGCCATCGTCATCGGCCTCCGGAAGAGAAGCGACTTCTGTGAAGTTATTCTGGCTGGGTTCTTTGCCTGTATCATAGACCTGGATCACTTCTTCCTCGCCGGATCCTTCTCATTACAGGTCAGTGATGTTGTTGCTGAAAATATTAAAGACTGGACAATCTATTAGAGGTCAGAGACGTAACTAGGATGGGAATAGCAGGAGGTGTGTACCCCAATAATGGCTACTAGGAGGGGCACCAACGAGCCTTGGCTAGGGGAATCACAGACCGATGTTTATCACATGCGTTATGTATGACTCCGTAATGATGGGACCTTAAAGCATCACTCTAGTGTGTGGGGTGTTTTTTTGGGTTTTTTTTTAGGTCTGGAGTGGGGCTTTAAAGCTAATGGGTACTTTGCACACTACGACATCGCAAGCCGATGCTGCGATGCCGGGCGCGATAATCCCCGCCCCCGTCGCAGCAGCGATATCATTGTGATAGCTGCCGTAGAGAACATTTTCACTACGGCTGCTTCACATGCACTCACGTGCCGTGCGACGTCGCTCTGGCCGGCGAACCGCCTCCTTATAAAGGGGCGGGCCGTGCGGCGTCACTGCGACGTCACACGGCAGGCGGCCAATAGGAGCGGAGGGGCGGAGATGAGCGGGACATAAACATCCCGCCCACCTTCTTCTTTCCGCATAGCCGACGGGACCTGCGGTGACGCAGGTAGATGTTCCTCGCTCCTGCGACTTCACGCACGACATCGAACCGTCGCGTCAGCGTAATTATGGAATTCGCCAATGCTACACCGATGATACGATTACGACGATTTTGCGTTCGTTAATCGTATCATCTAGGATTTACACACTAGATGTCAAGAGTGACGCAGGAAGTGCGTCACTTTCGACATGACCCCACCAACATCGCACCTGCGATGTCGTAGTGTGCAAAGTACGCCTGCCTACTGCCCCATCTGATACATACCAACTCACCCCCTCAGCAATTTCATCCTTTTTCAGCATTGTTCTAGTCCCACAGCACCATTTTGTGCCCATAACGTCTGATTGGCTGGAGGTCAGAAGTTATGTCACAAGCTATCAATAGAAGTCTATGAGAGCCAGAATGAGGCCCTCATAGACTTGTATTGCGTTGTGACCTCTGGAGCTACCGGCATGTCATAAATCGACGTAGATGCTCTGGAGTAACACTGGAAATGGATGAAGACGCAAGGTGAATACAAAACTTGGAACAGGTGAAATAAAAAACAAAACTATTGGCTGGTGCTTTAAAGAGAACCTGAAATTCCACGCCGCTGCCATCACTGGGGTGGGCGGCAAGTGTGCAGTGTGATTCTATGACAGGTCTTCAATAAAATGGGCACCGGAGGTGGCGCATGCGCAGATTGAGACTTCAGCTCAATTAATTCTTCATTAAGCCGAAATCTTGATCTGCGCATGCGCCGCCTCTGGTGCCATTTTATTGAAGACTGTCTGTCTGTGGACTCACACTTTACATGCGCTGCCCACCCTAATAACAGTGACGGTGCAGCATTTCCAAAAGGAATAAAAAATAATCAGTGACTTGTAAAAGAAACAGAGGAGGCAGATGGAGCGGCGGAGAAGCAGAAGACCCTTAGCCCCCGAGTCCTGCCCCGATGCCCACCAATGCACAGAAGACGTCATCAGATGAAAAATTTAGATGAAGTTTATTCAACAACCACAAATCGGATTCCTTCACGGCAGGTATCCATGTAATCAGTATCTCAGCGCCATTATGGTCATGGCTTTTCTTTATAGCGCTATATCCTGCCCACGGGTTCTCTTTAACAAGAACCACCCTGGCCAAGAAGAAAGCTCATGTATCTCCAATAGCATACGGTTAATCATTCACTACTGGTCATATAGGTGTCTTTAACTGAAGTCTTTTGTGACCAGTCCTTTACTGTTCACCTTGCGTTGCAGCTGGGGGGCGCTGTGCGCTCTTTGGTAAGTCCTGCAGCTATGGCGTACTTACAGCAATAATACAGCTTAGATTTTTTTTTTTTTTTTTTTTTGCAACCTGAATGTTCAGTCACCAAAAATAGGTCATCTCTCCTCATCACTGCTGAATATTTCATAGAGAAGCCTTCTGGAAATTTACTTGAGAACGACGTCGCTTCCAGTCGTCCTTGACATCCCAGTGCGCAGAATGATGTAGTATCACATAAAGGAGAGGTACTCGGAGCGCAAAGACGTAAAATATATGAATTTAATATAAAAAAGGATATAAAATGATGGTCGTAAATTACATTAACAGGAAATAAGATATAAAATATATTCTGTAGCGGTGGTTCCCGTGTAGGCTGCGTTCACACTTAATGATTTATTGCAGTTTCAGGGCAAGAAATATCAGATTTGTGCTAAACAAGCCTTGTCACATTGTGTCGGACGCACATATACAGGGCATGTTTAGTTATGGAGAGGATATTTGTGCCATTGACATTGCACTGGATCCTGGTACAGTGTTGGGCTTTTTTATTTTCCTATTTCTTTTTTTTTTTTTTTTTTTTTTTACTTCAGGCATAGGGAAAAACTTTTTTCCAGTGTTCATATATATATATATACAGCTCTGGCAAAAATTAAGAGACCACTGCAAAATTGTCAGTTTTTCAGATTTTTCTCTATATATTTTTGAGTAAAATGTAAATTGTTCTTTTATTCTGTAAACTACTGACAACGTCTCCGAATTTCCAAGCAATAAGTTTTGTATTTATTTTCTGAAAATGAGAAATCATCAAAATAACAGAAGTTCACAATCATTCAGAAACAACAAGACTAAAGTTTTACCTCAGGAAAAGTTCAGAAATCAATATTTTGGGGCATAACCATGATTTTTAATCACAGCTTTCATGTGTCTTGGCATGCTTTCCACCAGTCTTTCACACTGCTTTTGGGTGACCTTATGGCACTCCTGGTGCAAACATTTAAGTGTTTTTTCTTTGTTTGATGGCTTGTGACTATCCATTTTCCTCTTGAATAAATTACAGAGGTTTTCAATGGGGTTCAGGTCTGGAGATTGGGCTGGCCATGACAGGGTTTTGATGTGGTGGTCCTTCATCCACACATTGATTGACCAAGCTGTGTGGCATGATGCATTGTTTTGCTGGAAAACAGTCCTCAGAGTTGGGGAACATTGCCTGAGCAGAAGGAAGCAACTGTTTTTCCAGGATAACCTTGTATGCGGCTTGATTCATACATCCTTCACAAAGTTTAATCTGCCCTATTTTTGGAGTAAGGTAATCTTTTCTGATGAGTCTAATTTTCAGCTTTGCCCAACACCTGGTCATGTTATGGTTAAACAGCGACCTGGAGAGGCCTACAAGCCACAGTGTCTTGCACCCACTGTGAAATTTTGTGGAGAATCGGTGATTATCTGGGGATGCTTCAGCAAGGCTGGAATTGGGCAGGTTAAACTTTGTGACGGATGTATGAGTCATGCCACATGCAAAGATATACTGGAAAAACAGTTGCTTCCTTCTTCTCAGGCAATGTTCCCCAACTCTGAGGACTCGTTTTTCCAGCAGGACAATGCATCATGCCACACAGCTAGGTCAATCAATATGTGGATGAAGGACCACCATATAAAACCCTGTCATAGCCAGCCCAATCTCCAGACCTGAACCCCATTGAAAAACCTCTGGATTTGTTTGTTATTTTGACGATTTCTCATTTTCAGAAAATAAATACAAAATGTATTGCTTGGAAATTTGGAGAGATGTTGTCATTAGTTTATAGAATAAAAGAACAATTTACATTTTACTCAAAAATTTACCTATAAAGAGAAAATTCAGAAGAACTGACAATTTTGCAGTGGTCTCATATTATTTATTTATTTGTTTTCAACATAGTTTTTAAGGTTGAAAAAAGACACAAGTAATCAAAGATCACCCTATAACGTAATATGTTGATCCGGAAAAAGGCAAAAAGAAATTGCAGGGTTTGTTCCCATTTCTTCCATTGTGATCTTTCACATCAGTGTGTTGCAGTTCAGCGGTAAATGATGACAGTTGGTGATCGGCGGACTCTATTGTCTTCTCCCAATGAATGCAGGGTGCGGTTGGCTGCAGCGGTGACCTCCGCTGGTTTACACACAGACACGCTGTTTAACGACTAATCTGCTAATTTGGCTGTAATTACTTCCCTTATTGATCGCACAGTTTAGTTTTCATCCTCTATCTCTAGCGACGTTAAACCAATATTGCTCAGGAAAGTTTTGTTTATTGGTTAAGCCGAATTCACACATCACGGACTGTTTTCCATCATTGATTTTCATCCATTTTTGCTCTTCGCCTCTTTTATTACTATCCATTTGTCTCTTGTCAGCAAAAAAAAAACCTGCTAATGATAAACTTCTGTAAGCAAGCAACTAGTGAAAACCAAATGGCACTAGGGTGCGACTCAGATGCCATCCATGTGCTGTTCATCCGTTTTGGATTTTCTTGCAGACCCATTCTTCACTTTAACAGGTGAGTATTAGGCTATGTGCCCACAGGAGCTCGCATGCGTGGATTTTGCCACAGAAAACCTGTGCATTTATCTGGATTTTCTAGATAAATCCGTTTCAGCATGTACAGACACTCCCCATATTATCGTATGGGACATGGGGAATGCTGTGTCCATGCTGCGGTATGTGCGGCTGTGGCATATGCTGCGGATGTCCTGCAGCCGCACATAACTGCATGTCAATCCTGCGGAATTACCTGCTGAAATCCCAGCCCTCCACTATGGAGATAGAGGCCGGGACTTCCGCAGGTAAGTCGCATGAATATCCGCAGGTTTACTGCAATAATTCCGCTGGAATCCCGCAGCTATGTATAGCTGCGGATTCCGGGGAGGTGCTGCGGGAAAGCTGCGTTCGGATATATCTGCAGGTACGAGCTCCTGCGGATTTTGCCATGGAAAACCTGTGGATTTATCTGGATTTCCTAGATAAATTTTCAGCAAGTACAGACACTCAACATGTTATCCTATGGGACATGGGGAGTGCTGTATCCATGCTGCGGTATGTGCGACTGTGGCATATGCTGCGGATGTCCCGCAGCCGCACGTAATTGCATGTCAATTATTCCTGCGGAATTCCTGGCCCTCCACTACGGAGATAGAGACCGGGACTTCCGCAGGTAAGTCGCACGAATGTCCGCAGGTTTTCCACAGCTATTTCTCTGGAATCCCGCAGCTATGTATAGCTGCGGATTCTGGGGAGCTGCTGCTAGAAACCTGCAGACATACCTGCAGATATATCCGCAGGTGTGAGCTCCCATGGGCACATAGCCTTAAAGGGAACCTGCCACTTGAAAGACCCTATTACCTGCAGCCTCTACGTCTACATTGAACCCCGCTGCTTGGTGGAAATGAACGTGATCTTCCCAGAAGTGTTCGGCTCCCAGTCATGGGGGTGGCGCCAGAGCGTATTCAGTCACTGCACAGTATATCAAGAGTGGTGGCTGTAACCGCGCCCCCTGCACTGACTGACAGCCGCTCAGCATTAGAACCTGCTGTCAGTCAATGCAGGAGGCGCGGTTACAGCCGCTACGATCTATACATAGAGCGATGACTGAACCCACGCCGCCGCCGCCCCCATGACTGGAACCTGAATACTGCCAAGAGGAATAAAGCTTCTTTCCTCGCCTCAGTGGGGTTCGATTGGCAGGCGCCGGGCAGGTGCCAAACACTATTATCCTGCAGATTACCCCAATGTATGCAGGTTACTACAGTACCATTTTATTCTCATCTCCAAGAGTCTATCCCAATATATAGTAGGTGTAATAATAACATTAGCAAATACCTCCATTTAGAAATGTAGTATAGTTCTCCTTAATCACTATGTTGCTTACCTCATGTGCAGGGCATTGCAGTAGCTTGGGTATCCATGGTTACAACCACTCATATAGTGACAATTAGTTTCTTGCTAATAAGCATGGATACCTAAGATACTAAGCATGGATACCTAAGATACTACAGTGCCCTGCACATGAGGTAAGTGACATAGCTAATCAGGAGAACTATACTACATTTCTAATTGGAGGTATTTGATAATATTATTATTACACCTACTACATATTGGGATAGGATCTTGGAGATGGGAATACCCCTTTTAGCTGTGAGCTTTGGATGCATGTGGCACATAGTACACTATTTCTACATGTGTTCATGTCTTTATGATGCAATTTCCTATTATATTCCTTTTGCCCTAAATTCTCTGAATTGTAAGGCTACACTCCCACAGTGAGCTTTTTGTGAGTTTTTCACTGCATATTTTCCCCACCGCTGGTCTGGACATCGTGGTCTGTACTCTGGAGCCGGCCTTACACCAGGACAATGATATAAGGGGTAGGAATATTGGAGAGGGGTCGATTAGAGGACACTCAGCTTTTCTGAAGAGGCCTTCTGCTCCTTTCCTAAAATAAAAGTATCACAAACTGTAGCCGTATTCTGCTGACCGTGCCAGGAAGAGCAGTCATGGGGAATTGTATGTTCCTATGGCTGCTCTACTTATAACCTATATCTTTCCTGCTTGTGAACATGTATAATTGATATATAAGAACATCCTCCCCTATAGAAACCGCTACCCCAAATACCCTAGAATGCAGGCTGCCATGTTAGCGGAAACCAGCAGGGTCTCGTACGTTTCGCACAGATATAGGGTTCTGATTATAGCAATATATGCGGTATTGGTCACCGCCGCATCCATAAGGTATTTGCTGGATTTCTTGTACGTTGAATCCCTCTATATTCTTCTATTAGGGCCTGGTGTTAGTTTTCTCAGTCGTTGCTCCTTCCTCCCGTTGTTACATGAGTGCTGTTCTTTGCGCCATTATTTTTCCGGTAACCAGCCTGTGATGCAGCTGTATAATGGAGGCTGTTTACCTCCAATTCCACGGGGAGGCCATTTTGTTGTAATAAAAGTGCCGGCGGCGGAGAATCTCCGCACCAGAGCAGTGATACATTGATGTCTCCGAACAACCTCTGCGCTGGGAGAGATTATTTCACCTTGTTAAAGTCATGAAAAATGTCAGTATTAAGTATTAATCATCACTTCTGTGTCTAATGCTTGTAGAGAAAATAATGCCATGAGTTTCTAGTGTTTTTCGTATTTTTTTTTTTCTATTCTTGTATATTTATGTCACACTCTATAGCTAAACGTATGAGAAAAACCCAGAAAAAGGCCATAACCAGACCCCAAAAAACTTTTTGAGGACAGAACGATTTACTATATATTTTGTCACCAGCTTATGGTCAGCGAGGTGGCCATAGATGGCTGAAAAATATATATCCCACAGCTCACTCACTCTCTTGTAAGCATGCCCAAACCATTACGGCAGGGGTGGGATTCAGCCGGTTCTGTCCGGTTCTGGAGAACCGGTTGTTAAAATAGCAGCCGGTTCCCAGAACCGGCAAGAAACAGCTCTGGCGATCCGGTTCCCTGTATTCATTTGTGTTAGTGTCTCTTTAAGACACTAGCACAAATGAATCTCCATACCTCCGCGACGCACTTCCTGGTTCAGTGAAACCTGTCGGCTCCCTGACCCGGCGTGCAGCGACGCGCTGACGCTGCAGAGAGGTCACTGCAGTGTGAGGAGGTAGCGCCTCCTCCTGCCGTCTGTCAGCGTCAGTGTGTGCAGAGAGCCGCGGAGGAGGACGGAAGACAGAGAAGCAACCCCCGGTGTTTGGAGCAGGTAAGCGCTTATAGAGCCGAAGATACAGGGAGAGGGGCTACATAAGAGGGCAGCTATATGGGGAGAGAGGCTGCATAAAGATGGCAGCTATATGGGGAGGGAGGCTGCATAAAGATGGCAGCTATATGGGGAGAGAGGAGGCATAAAGATGGCAGCTATATGGGGAGAGAGGCTGCATAAAGATGGCAGCTATATGGGGAGAGAGGCTGCATAAAGATGGCAGCTATATGGGGAGAGAGGCTGCATAAAGATGGCAGCTATATGGGGAGGGAGGCTGCATAAAGATGGCAGCTATATGGGGAGAGAGGCTGCATAAAGATGGCAGCTATATGTGGAGAGAGACTGCATAAAGATGGCAGCTATATGTGGAGAGAGGCTGCATAAAGATGGCAGCTATATGGGGAGAGAGGCTGCATAAAGATGGCAGCTATATGGGGAGAGAGGCTGCATAAATATGGCAGCTATATGGGGAGAGAGGCTGCATAAATATGGCAGCTATATGGGGAGAGCGGCTGCATAAAGATGGCAGCTATATGGGGAGAGAGGCTGCATAAGAGGGCAGCTATATGCGGAGAGAGGCTGCATAAAGATGGCAGCTATATGGGGAGAGAGGCTGCATAAAGATGGAAGCTATATGGGGAGAGAGGCTGCATAAAGATGGCAGCTATATGGGGAGAGAGGCTGCATAAGAGGGAAGCTATATGGGGAGATGAGCAGCATAAAGATGGCAGCTATATGGGGAGAGGGCTGCATAAGAGGCCAGCTATATGGGGAAAGGAGGCCACATAAGATGGCAGCTATATGGAGAGAGAGGCTGCATAAAGATGGCAGCTATATGGGGAGAGAGGCTGCATAAAGATGGCAGCTATATGGGGAGAGAGGCTGCATAAAGATGGAAGCTATATGTGGAGAGAGGCTGCATAAAGATGGAAGCTATATGGGGAGAGAGGCTGCATAAAGGTGGCAGCTATATGGGGAGAGAGGCTGCATAAGAGGGCAGCTATATGGGGAGAGAGGCTGCATAAAGATGGCAGCTATATGGGGAGAGAGGCTGCATAAGAGGGCAGCTATATGGGGAGATGAGCAGCATAAAGATGGCAGCTATATGGGGAGAGGGCTGCATAAGAGGCCAGCTATATGGGGAAAGGAGGCCACATAAGATGGAAGCTATATGGGGAGAGGGGCTGCATAGATGGGAGCTATATGGGGAGAGGAGGCTGCATAGATTTGAGCTATATGGGCAAAGGAGCACATGGGATAAGATCTGCTGGGAAAAGAAGCCATGATGGGATGGGATCTGTAGGGGGAAGGTCGTCCGTTCCAATTTTAGCAGGGCTCATTTAGTAATAATTTTTAAAAATTGTAGAAAAACCATTTAATACAATATGACTGAAAGTGACGGGAACAACTGATGCTCGACAGGAGAGGGAAGGTATAGGAGGGGAAGGAGATTTTACTTTAAATTACTTGTATTTTTTCGTTGAGGAAAGTGCGTGAAAATGGTTGTGGCTAACAAAATGGGTGTGGTTACAGAATGGGTGTGGTTTTCAACTGGGCGGAGTTTACAGAGAACCTGTTGTTAAAAATTTGAATCCCACCCCTGCATTACGGCCAAGGTGGGAGGGAGATATTGACTATCCAGCAACACTGCTACATATCATGTGGAAATATAGGAAGTGGGAGGTGAGTTTTTGTTTCCATTGTAAATGGAGGTGGGTCTTTGTCTTTACAGTAAGTATGGGGTGGGTCTTTAGTAAGTGGGGGTGGGTCTTTGTCTTTATTGGAAGTGGAAGTTGGGTCTTTGTTTCTATTAGAGATGGGGGTGTGTCTTTGACTTTACAGTAAGTGTGGTCTTTACAGTAAGTTGGGGGTTGATCTTTGTCTTTACAGTAAGTGGGTGGGTGGGTCTTTGTCGCTATTGGAAGTGAGTGTGGGTCTTTGACTTTGCTGTAAATGGGGGGTGGGTCTTTGTCTTTACAGTAAGTCGGGGTTGGGTCTTTGTCTCCATTGGAAATAAGGGTGGGTCTTTGTCTTGGAAGTGGAAGGTGGGTCTTTGATTCTATTGGAAATGGGGGCTGTTTTTGACTTTACTGTAAGTGGGGGGGGGGGTGGGTCTTTGTCTTTACAGTAAATGAGGGGTGAGCCTTTGTTTCTATTGGTTTTAGGGGGGGTCTTTGTCTCTCCATATCTGCTCCTCAAATTCCAGTCCTCAGGATTCCCCAACAAATCATATTTTTAGGATTTCTTTACTATTGCACATGTAATGCAAATATTATCAGGGTATCAACAATTGCCACAGGTTCACTCCCCTCTGCAATGCAATTGAGATCTTAAACCTCATCTGTTGGGTCTTGAGGACTGGAGTTTGGGGACCGCTGCTCTATGGAAGTGGTGACTGTTGTGTCTTTCTGATCCTGCTCTCCTATCTGTCAAACTACATACGGGCATAAATGAGAGAAACCATTTCAGTTCAGGGCAGACAAGTCAATGGCAGGCACTATGAATGCTAGGAACTGATGGAAAGGAAGTTCTGACGCCTACAATGCTGACAGACTGCTTATGGAGATAAACCACTAACTTAAAAAAATAGTGGGTGTAACGTTACAGAGCAGGGAAATCCGGACAGTCTTTGGACAAATTAGACTGGTATACGCACCAAAAGGTTACTTTTGGGGGCTGCAAGACCTTGATTTTCCACAAGTTGTAAGACAGGACTGATGATTACAAGCTGGTACTTGAATGCTGGAATTATGACAGACGAAATTATATGTGCTCCCCTGTGCAGGCTTCTTAAATCTGTATAAATCTATATATATAGACATATACTGGGCCCCAGGCAACAGCGAGCAGATGAGAAAACCAATATATTTACTGTGCGCTCAGCAGGGAGCATTGCGGATAAATCACCGCGTGCTGCTCTTATAAAATATGTAGTGATGGCAGATTGTCAGTGAATGGGCGATGAAGACCTGCCTGTCACCGGGTCAGGAACAGACGAGGTTAAATGTTAATTGTGCCTTTTGTAGCGAGATGAGGATGCGCAGCCTATTGATGCTCCATGTGGGTGGTTTCCATAGAGACAGAGGACCGGTTCAAGGAAGAAAACAGTGCGTGTCGCCTGGCAGGCCGGATATCGGATTAATTTCGGTGCAGTAGTCACATCATGTTTTCTTCTCTCGTCTTAAATATTTAAACTGGAAAGTGTCCGGTGACGTGGAAATGTCAGCGTGGCCCCCACATCGGCCACACTGTGACTCCAGACATAATGTGTGCTGCACCAGCCTGAAAAAGGGCCGAGTCCGACGGGCGTCCCACATGACAACACAAGGCCTACCCATTAAATTAAAGACACCACACTTGAATAAAGTAAATGGCATAAAATGGCCGTGACATTTATTAAGGGTTACATAATAAATAAATTAATTAATAAATAATTAAAACCAATATTTTATTAAAATTCTTCCATAACCATATACCATAAACAACCAGTCCGCCAGTAAAACTGGCGACTTTACCCAATACTTTCAAAAAGAAGTCCATAACCAACCAGTCCACCAGTAAAACTGGCGACTTTCCCACTAACAAATGTCACGACGAGAGCAGTTCATGAAGTAGTCTTTCTCCAGGGGGGGGGGGGGTGGGTGTTCTTCTTGATCTTCAATTCTTCTGACAGCCAGCTGACGGAAGCAGCTACTTTTATAGTTAAAATTACCCGCACTTTCTGCCAGCTGATCCAATCAGCTGGCAGCAAAACGGGCGCGCAAAAACCAGACTAAACCTGTCAGAGCCAGAATACCTCAGAGCCACTGACTGAAAATTTGTTAACCCTTTCTGCACCTGAATAAAATGTTAACCAAATTCACAACCAAATAGTGAGGCCTGTGTTATCATGCGGTCGCTACGGCATACAAGATACCGTGCTCTGAACATGACAACACAAGGCCTACCCATTAAATTAAAGACACCACACTTGAATAAAGTAAATGGCATAAAATGGCCGTGACATTTATTAAGGGTTACATAATAAATAAATTAATTAATAAATAATTAAAACCAATATTTTATTAAAATTCTTCCATAACCATATACCATAAACAACCAGTCCGCCAGTAAAACTGGCGACTTTACCCAAACGCCAAGGACTAACAGTCCTTGGCCCACCCCCACTAACAAATATCACAGCCATTTCTCGATACAATTTTGGAGCCCTAAATTGAATATGTCCAATCCCACGTCTGACAGATGGACTAAATCATCCCTGTAAAGGCCACTCAGAAAACCTTCCAGATCAAGATGTCTGTAGGTTGACCCATTTATAACTGGTAAAAACCTTTCCATGGCACGGTTTATCCTTTTCCGAATCCGCTCCCGGAACCTCAGCCTGTCACAATGCCACTGCAAACGGGGAACGATTTCGGAAAAGACCAAACCCGTATCAGGAAACCATGACCTAATGATTGAAAGGTCTCTTCGCATGGCAGCAATCAGATCAAGAGTTTTCACTTTTCCAATCTCATTCCCGCCCAAATGCAAAATGATTAAATTTGGAGAAAGCCACAATGTTTTTAAACAGCTCATCTCCTTCATCAGTCCGTCCCAGCTCATACCCCTAACGCTGTACCACAAAATGTTAAAATGTTCAATATTAATGGCTAAATTCTCTCCATATGACCTTCCTGATGCTCTTCTCTTGGCCCAAAATATGTAAGAGTGTCCCACTATCCAAATGACAATGGAACCTACAAAAAAGAAAAAGAAATTTTATACTAACAACCTTGGACGGACATAAATTTTGTAACGCTTTGACTCCCATCTCCCAATCCCCATAATTTTACTAGCCGGTAACCCCCTTATGGCTGCTTCTGTAGCTGCCCCTATACGAAAAGAATGGGATGACAGTTTAAGATGCTCTAGATTCAGTTTAATCAAGGATTTTTTAAAAACTGAATTAAACTGAAACACTGTCACCGGACTCCCATCCTGATGGATAAGAAACGCCCCATCAAATGGAGGTCTAATTTGAAGCCAATTGTTAACATTGGAGACAGGACAAATAACTGAATTCTTTATCCGAAATAACCTGACGTTTGATCCCAAACCATCCTGATCAGACTTAGACCTACCAATACAAATCCTCAACGACTTATCAGTAACAAAAACATCTGAAAACATCAATCCTGACAACCGACTCCTACTAACAGAAACTAACTCACTAATCCTAAAAGCTCCAAAATATGCTAAAACGAATGCCACCCTAAACACCATTGACTCAAAGTCATTAACGCAAATATATGGCAACACATTCCACAATGAGAGCAATAACTTAAGCGAAATAGGTCTACGATTATCCGGCTTCCACGTCCTTTTCCTATAACCTTTCAATGCCTGTTGAACTGGGAAAAAACTCTTCAATGACAACAGACCATGCAATCTCAAGAAAAAAGACACACCTGAAAAAATATTAGAAACTGACCCCACCGCTAAATTCTTTCTCATCAAAAAATCCAGAAATTCAAGCGCTAAACCCACATTACTCTGAAAACAATCCACTTTATGAAAAACACAAAAATTCTGCCATTCTAACCATGCGGCCGAATACCTGGCCCATGTTGAATCAGCAATAGACCTCTTAATAGCCGAAACAACTAAGCCATCACTACATTCCATAAAGCTTCTGGGCACGGGCTCCCGAGAGAAATTGCCATCGGTTCCATACAAAAAAGTTCTTCCCGATCCTGCAGAGACAGAGCATTGTCCAACTTATTAACCCTGTCTGATTCCTGCTATCTGATACCAACAGCATCCTTTGATTTGACCACAACTTACCCCAGACCTCAACCAACCGCAAAACTGGAAATAAGGACATTACCGTACTATTGCCCGTCACAACACTAAGCTTCCAATAATTGCGCCAAAACTCAAATAAGAATTCACCTTGACAAAAAACACCAAAACCGTACTCACCCTGACCAAAAAACAACTACAAAACGTAAGGAAAGTTCAAAACTCCCGCTGAAAAAGTACCGCCACATAAACAAATCTTCCTTAAGCTGATGTGCCAAACTAATATAAGAACCCGAAGATAATCCCTGAGTATCAGCCTTCTGTCTGTCTAGGAAGCGCCTTAACCAACCCAGCATGTTTTGTAACCTCACTAGAGTCGCCGCCTTTAAAAATGGACTCTTTACTGTTGTGTTGCTGCTGGTTACTCTGATTCTGTTTCTTAAAGCATTTGATGACGGCATGATTGCCCCCGCAGAAGGAGCACTCATGCCGAAATCTGCAGTTAGATGCAAACTTACAATTTGATTCATTGTAAGCGAAACAAAATCCTTTACTAACAGTAGAATTATTAATACTCTGTCTACCAAACTGGCTTCTCTGAGGAAGCATCAGATTCAGCCAAAGACCGATGTCTTTTTGACCCCACAGCATACTGCGATGGATGGCTAACTTCTGACGAAAACTCTCATCATAAGTCAGCCATGCCTGACCGCCGAAGCTGCGATAAGCTTCCAGTATGCTGTCAAGGTGCTGAAATAACCCCGAACAAACAGAAGGGTTCCTTTCCCCTAAAACAGAGGAAAAGATGCAAAATGCCTGCAGCCAGTTATGAAAAGATCTAAGGGGACCTTTCTTCCTATCATCCAACTCCGTCTTATCCTCTTTATTAACATTTTCTCTGTTAGACGGAAGCAGAGAAAATAAATCAATAAATTCCCCCTTATAAATCTTTTCTTTAACTGGCTGCGGCAGATGAAAACCCAGGGGAGACAAGTCACATGTCAATGCCTCTTTAAATAAATAACCAGGCAATGACATGGACTCCTGACTACCAATAGGGGCTGCACTACCCCCCCTAGGCGTCCCTCCCCCTGCTAACAATTCTCCTAACACCTTCCTAACTACAGACTCCATACTAACAGACAGAGGGTCGACACACGAGACAGACAGGGGAACATTGAACATCTCACCCCTCCTTCTGCTCTGCGATCCTCGGCCCTCCTCTGGAATTCCAGCTTCTGCAGCTGAGCCACGCTGACGATCCTGTTCTCTGGCTCCAGCTGGCAGATCATCTTCTTCAGACGGGGAGTCAGACCAGGGGGCCCCCGTCGCTCTTCCGGCCTCCGGCACGCTCACACTTGCTGGTGCAGCCCTGCTCCTGCTAGGATTTTCAAATCCCTGGGTCAGCGCCGCACTTTTACGACGGCACTGACTAGATGATCCACTCTTCCTCTTCCTGGACACATGACCGGGTGCAGGAGGATGACGTGCTGAATTCCCGGCAGACAAGATGGGCGGTGATAACTCCGCTCCGGCATTCCCCTCTTCTCTGGACGATGACGTCGGGGGGAGGAAGCTGCTGCGTCTCCGGGACCTCCTCCTTGCTGGGATTTCCTCAGTCAGCTCTGCCATCTCCTCAGGAGCGGTGAGTTGAATCACCGCAGCGTCGCCGTTCATCTCTTCCTCAGCTTCTGCTGGCCGCCTAGGCACCGCCAGGCATTGTTTAAGCCAGGCTTCTCCGCCGACCTCGCTCGCCCTCTTCATGAACTCCTGTAGCAGGCTCTCCATCAGCTGTTCTTCTTGATCTTCAATTCTTCTGACAGCCAGCTGACGGAAGCAGCTACTTTTATAGTTAAAATTACCCGCACTTTCTGCCAGCTGATCCAATCAGCTGGCAGCAAAACGGGCGCGCAAAAACCAGACTAAACCTGTCAGAGCCAGAATACCTCAGAGCCACTGACTGAAAATTTGTTAACCCTTTCTGCACCTGAATAAAATGTTAACCAAATTCACAACCAAATAGTGAGGCCTGTGTTATCATGCGGTCGCTACGGCATACAAGATACCGTGCTCTGAACACACTCACTAATCAAGGCCAAGTGGGCCCACAGATAACCCTTTAAGGATGACGGGACAGCACAGAACAAGAGAAAAGAGCAGAAAATGCCAATTTTGATGAGACCGGGTGACCATCTATTATATACGGTGGTCTGCCATCTCTTTGTAGGTGGTGAATATCGTGGAGGGACAGAGGCATCCAGCAGGTTGGACGTCATCATGCCTGGCCCTATATTCTTGTAGGTGATAAGCGGCTAGTTCAGCTGAGCTCCCACCCACCAACATTCATGTGTACGCTCAGTGTAGATCTCAGTGCTTATGTTCAGTGGGGATCTCTGTGCTTGCACTCTGCGGGGATCTCTGTGCTTGCACTCTGCGGAGATCTCTGTGCTTGCACTCTGCGGGGATCTCTGAGCTTGCGCTCTGCGGGGATCTCTGTGCGGGGCTCTCTGTGCTAGCACTCTGCGGGGATCTCTGTGCTTGCGCTCTGTGGGGGGATCTCTGTGCTTGCGCTCTGCGGGGGATCTCTGTGCTTGCGCTCTGTGGGGGATCTCTGTGCTTGCGCTCTGCGGGGGATCTCTGTGCTTGCGCTCTGCGGGGGATCTCTGTGCTTGCGCTCTGCGGGGGATCTCTGTGCTTGCGCTCTGCGGGGGATCTCTGTGCTTGCGCTCTGCGGGGGATCTCTGTGCTTGCGCTCTGCAGGGGATCTCTGTGCTTGCGCTCTGCGGGGATCTCATTGCTTCTTGGTAGTGGTAGGGAGTGGAAGGATCACGGCTGTAACCACATAGCTCCTGTGAAAATAAAGAATCAGGCATGTTGAGTTTGATCAGTTTTGCTCTTAGGTTTTTGGCCACATACTGATTTTTCTTTTGTGGCTAACAGACCTCCTCTTCAGAGATAAGAGGACATTATTCATTTACCTTTAACTCTTCTGTACACTTGTGTGTATGATATGGAAAAAAAAATCTGTGGGATTCTCTACCTTTTTCCAATCACACAAAGGAAATAAACGTGTTTGACAAAACATGGGAGAAATACTTCATTTTCGTTTTGCTTTGGCTTTTCAGTGCTGGAATGGTGCTTTAAATGCAAGACCACGGGCATATACTCACCTTCTAGTAGCTTCACTTTTTACTGACGCCAGTCCAGTCCCACAGCGCCATCTTGTGACAGTAATTTCTGATTGGCCCGGAATCTGAAGTTAAGTCACAAGCTTCCAATTCAAGTATATGAGAGCCATACCGAGGCTCTCGTAGAGTTTTATTGAGTTATGACCACTGGAGTGCGCTAGTAGGTCACAAAATCTCTGGACACCAAACGGAGTGGCTGTGATAGAAGGTGAAGCCACGAGAAGGTGAGTATAAGACTGGACAGGGGACTTAGATTTAAAGCATCACTTCAGTGCTGGAAAAAGAAAATTACTAAAATCATTGGTCTTGGCTGACAGCTGAGTTTAGCTGTACCTACAATGTGTAGTTATATATGATACACTACAATTATAGCTGTTATATGATCCTGTTTTTCTAGGTTCCATCATGTAGTCACTCATATTCTTTCTTTCTATCCATAGGCGGCTCTCCACCTCCCCCACCGTCCTCCTCTTCACTGTTCGACGTTGATCCCTATTCTGGCCCTGGCCCTGAAATTCCTTATGCAGCTCCTGAGGTTGAAGGACTCTTGGTGTTTCTTGCCTTGGATGTTGTTCATATCTTGGACTTCCCACCACGTCCGCGATGGAATTCGCCATGGACTCTGGCTGTGTCCATTTGGGAAGACTGGACCTCTTCCATATTGGCTTTATGTGGCCATCACTGCCTCGCTGCCCAATCTCTGCTCCCTGGTCATGTACCTGACTGGGACCAGAGAAATGATGACCAAGAAGCACGGGATACACATCGATGTCTGAAGAAAGAGGACGAGCGCCATTGGCTACAAAACAAATTACATTCCAAGAACTTACTGTGGTGGTCTACAGAGGCTCATTTCATCACTGTATATACGTATAGGACCTATGTAATTACTAATATATAAATATAGCCTGGGGTACAATTACCCTGTAAGCCCATCAGCAGAATATCACCGTTCTGCGATATGTAATCTATATCATCCTTCCCAGCCAGTATCTGCAGATCTAGTTTCCCTTTTTTCTATTTATTCCTACCATTGCAGCATATGTAGTGAGCTGTATATAACACGGGGTGTAACTGATCTGTGTGCCCTGCGCACTGGAGAGGACCCTATAGATGTTGTACATGACTGTAGGCCAATATAAATGTCCCCTGTATTCCTATCTGATATCTTGTGCCTGGTGCATCGATAGAGTGGGGAGCATTGGCTCGCAGGCCTGAAAGAAGCGGCATACATTTTTAAAGGGAATGTGTCAGCAAGTTTTTGCTATGTAATCTGACAGCAGCATCGTGTAGTTACAGAGATCCTGATTCCAGTGATGTCACGTGTTCTAGTTTTCTCTGCTGCAGAGCTCAGATGTTGAGCTGTGTATAAGCCACCCACACCACCGGTCTGTGTGTACATTGTATAGTGACAGCAAGCTGCTAATCAGTGCTAGGGGTGGGGTTAGGCTAGAAGCAACATAATCTGCTGATTGACTGTATTGAAAGAGCAAAACACAGCCTAGTAAGGGACACATCGCTAGAAGCTCCGTCTCTGCTTCTTCATTATGGTGCTCTCAGACTATGTAGCAAAACCCTGGTGAAGATTGTTTCCCTTTTAATCAAGAAATGTCAAAAATACTTTGATAATTTTTCTTGGGTCCAGTTACTAATGGCAAAAGCTTCAACTCATTCTCAATCATTTTGATTCTGGAAGCATCTGACCACCCAAGTGATCAGTTGGAGGTGGACATCGCCAGCACAGTGCGATATTACACGGTGACCATGTAATACTGCTGGCACTGAGCTATACTGTATGAAGACCACTGATTGAGTGGATGTTGGAGGTGCTGATCCAGGGGTCTTCTTCTACATTAACATAACCTAATGTGTCGTATGTGCATAGGTTAACCTCAACGGAAAATTCCCCATTGTTTTCTCTGCAGAGTCGTGAAGTCTTAAGCGGGCTTTACTCGCTACGATATATCTAACGAGATGTCGGCGGAGTCACGTCGTAAGTGACGCACATCCAGCATCGTTAGTGATATTGTAGCGTGTGACAGCTATGAACGAGCAGAAATACTCACCTTCTCGTTCATCGTTGACACGTCGCTCACTTTCAAAAAATTGAACGTCAGGTTGTTCATCGTTCCAGAGGCAGCACACATCGCTCCGTGTGACACCCCGGGAACGATGAACTGCAGCTTACCCATGGCCGCCGGCAATGTGGAAGGAAGGAGGTGGGCGGGATGTTTACGTCCCGCTCATCTCCGCCCCCCCGCTTCTATTGGCCGGCCGCTGTGTGACGTCGCTGTGACGCCGAACGTCCCTCCCCCTTCAGGAAGTGGATGTTCGCTGCCCACAGCGAGGTCATTTGGAAGGTAAGTACGTGTGACGGGGGGTTACAGCATTGTGCAACACGGGCAAGAAATTGCCTGTGCCGCACAAACGATGGGGGCGGGTGCGATCACAAATGCGATCGCACGATTAAGTGAAGTATGTAAAGCAGGCTTAAGGCTATGTTCACACTAGAAAAATGATTTTTCTTAAGAAATTTCTCAAGAGTGAAGGATTAGTGCACGTGCGTTAAAAAAACGCACCTGCGTTTTTGCCGCGTTTTCGGTGCGTTTTCGGTGCGTTTTTGGTGCATTTTTACCGCTGGTTGCTCCCTGCGTTATTGTGCCAATTATCTATGGCAAATAACGCAGTTAGCTGCAGAAAAGAAGTGACATGCTCATTCTTTTTCTTAAGAAAATCTACTGAAAGAATTTTCTTAAGAAAAAAACGCAGTGTGCGCACAGCTAATTTTTTTTGCCATAGGTTTTGCTGGGGAATGTCAGCAGAAAGGTTACAAGAATTTCTCAAGAAATTTCTGCAGCAAAAACGGACCAAAAACGCAGGTAAAAAACGCAGTGTGTGAACATAGCCTTAGGAATCCCGCTCTGAAAAACATTAACTATCCGGTTGCTTAAAATGATCTTTTTTTTTTTCTCCCAAAAATACTTTAGGACATTATTGTCAAGCATTAGAATTTTTTTTTTTTTTTTAATCAATGCTAAAAAAAATGGAAATTATGGACTATCCGGTTTGCTATAACACTAATCTGTAAAATGTCATCGCATATCAAAGCTTAATGAGTCTTAACTTAACAGTTCTGATCAAACTCCATACTGTACAAGGTTTTTACACATACAAAGTCTTCAAATTTTAGATTGGACAAATGTGAATACTACACTATATTCTAGATTTTATGGAAGACGCAGGGTAGGATCTTATACTGGTGGCCGTCATCCCTCCTGTGATGTGACTTGAAAATCTGGTCAAATGGATTGTTAGAAATTAAGTACATATTGATTGCTGGTGGTTAAGGGCTGCACTTTTTTGCAAAAAATGGATCATTGGACATCTACAACACTCAATCCTACAGAAGTAATCTACACTCATATCAACATGACCCAGAAACCATGAGGTGTAAATCAAAATAGTGTACCACTCCTAAATATCTCTTTTTAGGGAGAATGGTTCCCACTTCTTGGTGTTTGCTCCTGTCCTTATTTTGGAGCTGATGAATAAAGCTGCATTAATAAATTCACTATTTTATCCCAGAAATGTGTCAGTCTGGTTCTTAACTGCATATTAACAAAATGAGACAGTTACACTCTGTAGCACTAAGACGTGTAACAATGAATATGGGAATATAGACATGCCTTACTGCCATGAAAAACATGCAAAAATTGAGATACTTGGGCTCACATAAAACTGGCCATTTTTGTGTGCTAAGTAAATTTTTTACATGTTTTTCAGAGCAGTAATGCATGTTTGTATTCCCATATTCATTGTTCCACATATCTTAGCACTACAGAGTGCAACTGTCTCCTTTTTGTTCCTATGTTTCATGTTCAGTTTCCACCTGTTCACATTAGAAAGGTAGGATGTGCCATCAGTCTTTTTCTTAACTGCATATTAACACCTGTATATTTTCACAATGTCTTTTCTTTATTTTTCTTGAGGGATAAGGCGAACAAAAAATGAATTGCTTCTCATGTGCAGAGCATTGTCAAGCCTTTGCTGTATATGTTCTCCACCTGTGTAACACACAGACAGTTCTCATTGGCTGGTATGTTAGAGGTAATGTGGTGCGGCTGCCGGGTCACAGTCACTCTGTCTGCGAGTGCCATTCCCAGCCTTCTTCCGATTTCTTGTTGGGAGAAGCCAGATTTTTATGCCGGTCTTGATTAGAGGGAGTAGTCTAGTGCAAAGCTCCTGATTCATTAAGCAGCATACGCTACTCTCCGTTGCAGTAATATTTGGGGTGTAGCAAACTCCTCTCGTCAGGAATTAGATGAGTGGTGGTCCCAGCACCACCCACTTTGTCGGAGCAAGGCAAAAATGGCATCAGAACACCAAACGTTACAAAATTTTAGTTGAGCCTTGAGTTGCACAATACTTTTGCAGCTTTTTTTTACACCAGAATTCTGGTGTAACAACCTTTGATGAATCGGACCCGTCAGTCTTTTTGGGTAGGAGTCTATCAGCATGGCATCTAGATTTGGCGATCTGCCCACTCCACCTTGCAGAAGTTCCTCAAATCTCTCAGATTTTGAGGGCATCTCCCTTCTATAGCATTCTCTTCATGTCAACCACAGACTTCCGGTTTCTGGTCTGGGCTCTGGCTGGGCCATTCCCAAATTTTGAACTTCTTCTGGCGATGCCTTTCTTTAGTTGATTTAGAGTTTGGGCCCCCATCCTGTAGCTAGGGAGCCACATGTGGTTCGTAGGCCCGTAATGTGTGGCTCACGGCTATCTGTCAGCTTGCTGCATTAACACAGTCTAGCAAACAGCCGTGAAGAGCAGGTCTCAGGATGATGACTTTTATGAGTAGCCTCACACAGAAGAGCAAATCTGGATGTGCAGAAATTGGCCTTGCGGGTTTAGAATTAAATTAAAAGGGTACTTCAGGCTTGGTGATGAAGTCTGCAGTCACTACAGACTTGTAAATCCTGACAACATGCACAGTACGCACTGTTAGGATTCTCCAGTGCTGGGAGCGGTCGGTCATATGACCACTAGTATGCACTTTGCATGCTTCTGGCCACATTCCAACTGGACGTATCCAGCCTCCCTCAATTCATTTGTATTGAGCGAGGCTGTGCACATCTAGTCAGCACCTGATTGCATATATGGAAATCTTATACTTGCGATCGTGTTCCTGCCCACTCGTGAAACAGGCACTAGAGAATCCTGATAGTGTGCACTGTGCATACTGTGAGCATTCACAAGTACTGATGGGAGATCCCCTGATGATCGGGAGCCTCGCCCGATCGTTTAGTAAAGATCGAGAATGAGAGAACGCAAACTTGCGTCCGATAACCGAAATCGGGCTTTACAGTTAAGGGATAAACATTGTCATTTTACTTACTAGTCCTGCAGACTGTCTCCCGGCCGCTTCTGCTTCCGATCATTGCTGTGCTGCCCGGTAACCAGCACTGACTAAAGGACCTTCTGTGATATCATGGCCATCTGACCAGTCTGTTGTGAATGTTGTATTACCTTGTTGGTTACAGACTGGTCACATGACTAAGATGACATCAAAAATCCTGTTAACTGAACTTTGATTGTCACATTTCCAGGGGTGGCTGCGAGCTTCCGAGAATCCCAGCCCCCTGCGGCCTGGCTTTACCTGACTGGCAATCATAATATGACGGGAGCCCACGCATTTTTTTTTTTTTTTTTTTAAATTAATTAAAAAAAAATATTAATGGGCTTTCTTGTATTGTGATTGCCTGCCAAAATAAAGCCAGGCAGATGGGGGTGGCAGCCCGTAGCCGTCCGCTTTATATGCGCTGAGAATCAAAAATACCGCAGAGGGCTACGTCATTTTTTTTAATGATCTATTTTTATACAACTATATATTTTGTGTGTGTGTGTGTGTGTATATATATATATATATATATATATATATATATATACAGAGCAACTGCGGACTTTTCATTAATTTTCAAAATTCTCAATTTATGGGTAAATGTGTCTTCTGGACTGCAGGTTTTCCCATTATTGAGATAGAAGACTGTTGGTACTCATAACGTTCTATGGAGAACTAAACTGTAATTGTATTGTCATGAGCACTTGCAGCAGAATGTCGGTGTCGGCCTACACCTCCTCTCTTCACTAAATAAAGATTTTACCCCTGAATTGAAAATGAACGATCAAACCAGGAGGAGAAAGAAACAAATTTCTTTGATAATACATTACATTTCTTATTTTCACGCATTTTATTTATTTAATATATTAAGAGGTAACGTCTTTTTAATTTTTAACAATTACAGAATAATGCAGTTTATCCCCAGCAGAGGGCAGTATAACTTTTTTTTCCTTTTTCTATAGAATTTTAATGAACCTTTTTTTAACCTCTTCACGACCTGTGACGTAAACTTATATTGGCATTATATATTATGGCAATCGTGGGTACAGGAGCTGTACAAGGAATCCACACGATGTAAAGAACAAGAAACGCAGAAAAGAGGCTGAGCAAAATGAAACCTTCAAGGTATGGTTATATGCTCCTATAAGAAAGAATAAGCATGTATAAGTATTTTACATATGATGCGGTAAATAGTTGTGAACGGCACCAGGGACGAGAAAATACAAATTGTGGAATGAAGAGTGTGAGCTAATATTATGAAACCTCATCCCATGATGGAGAGATCAGTATGATGATAACCAGGTAATGTTACAGGAGTGTAATAGAAGTTATTATCACCGGTGTCACTCACAATGTCACACCACTGTATCCCACAGTGAGATACACATGTCAACAATACATAATAGCATAATACCGACCACAATAGAGGGGGATTAAGATGTTTTGTACGTGCGTGTCTGTATACCGTAAGTGTGTACCCAGTGTACATGTACTGTATGTATGGCGTATGTGTGTGCTTATCTATGTACTGTATGTATGCATGTCTGCATACTGTATGTGTGCATGTCTGATTGACTGTGTGCTTGTCTACATACTGTGTGCATGCATGTCCATGTACATGTCTGTGTACCGTATGAGTGCATGTCTGAGTAGCATGTGCTTGTCTGCATACTGTCTGTGTTGTCTACATGCATGCCTGAGTACTTCTTGCATGCATGTCTGCATATGTGTGTGCATATCTCCATACTGTATGCGTGCATATCCTTGTGCATGTCTGCGTACTGTATGTGTGCATGTTTGTGTATGTCTGCTTACTATGTGCATGTCTGCGTACTGCATGCATGTATGTCTGCATATGTTTATACATTTCTGCATACTGTAAGCGTTCATGTCTGTATACAGTAAGTGTGCAGGTCTGCTTATGTGACGCCCTGGCCTAGCCAGGTGGTCACAGACACAACACCATACACCCCCTTCCCTGGACAGGTCACACCAGTCACATATTAACCCTTGTTGCCACCCTCCAGGGTTGATGTTCACACCAGGTGGGGCGGAGCCAGGCGGTTGACCCCGCCCACCGAGGAGTTCACAGGCTTGGAGGCGGGAAAAACACAACAATTGAGTTCAGTCAGTCCAGTTGTGGGCAGTAGAGGGAGAGGAGTGGAACTGTTGGTGTCTGGGTTGGAGCCCAGGCACTTCCAGCAAGGTAGGCAGACGGTGGTGGCCGTCTGCAGGAGTTTGTGAAGGTCAGCGGAACCGTAGGACCGGGGTCAGGCGGTGGCCCGCTGGTACCTAACCGGGGAGCCGATTGGAGCCAAGCACCAGGCAGGGTTCTCGGACCCCGACTAGGCTCGAAGCCAACCTTTATTCAAATTTACTGATTGCGGTCTGGACCTCAGGGGTTCATTCCCACCCAAGTCCCAATTGAAGGCAAAAGCCAAACCGTTCCGGATAAGCGCCACCGCCAAGGGCCAGAGATCCACAGGGCCAGTGTCTGCGGGCAAACGGGCTCCTCTGGCACGTATATGTCGGGGAGCGGACTACCGGTGCTCAGGCATTGGAGTCAAGACACAAAACACAGGTGCAGGGAAACGACAGCCACCATCAACCCATCCAGGGAGAACACTGCAGCCGGCTGCGAGCCCCGTCCATCCAGCCATTTGGTTTACCAGAGACTCTGTCCATCTGTGTCTGAGTGAGTACACCCGTGCCATCTGGCACCTCGCTTAACCGCAATCCTGCCAAAACCCATCCGGCAGAACCCTCCCTCCTACCGGGCCCCGGGACCAATAGCCCCTACCCATGGAGGGGTCAACACCTAGCTGCTCCCCGCCATCGCTCCTAGGAACCCCGTCACCAGCAGCGGTGGTGCCCACCATCACCCCAACCCGTGGGTGGCGTCACGAACTCTATCCCAAAACTCCAATTCCTCCCCTTTTCACTCGTGGGCGAGGAGCACTGCTCGAGCCCCGGGTCCGGCCCGCTCGAGCCACCGAGGAGAAGGCACCGGATCCGAGCATGATCTCCCCGAGCAGCCCCCGCGACGGGGAAGCTGGCCCCCACCCCCGACACTTACTCTATGCGTGCATGTTTGCATACTGTATATGTGCATGTCTACATATGTTTGTGCATGTCTGCAGTTTTATGCATGCATGTCTGCGTACTGTATGCGTGCATGTGTGAGTGTAGTATGCGTGCATGTCTGTGTATTGTATGTGTGCATGACTGCATGTGTGCATTTTTGTGCCTGTCGGCATAATCTGTGTGTATATCTGCATACTGTATGTATCGTGTGTGCATGTCTATGTACTGTATGTGTGCATGTCTGTACATATGTGCATAGTGGCCTTGTGAAAGTATTCGGCCCCCTTGAATTTTTCATCCTTTTCCCACATTTCAGGCTTCAAACATAAAGATAAAAATGTTAATGTTATCGTGAAGAATCAACAAGTGGGACACAATCGTGAAGGTGAATGATATTTATTGCTTATTTTATATTTTTGTAAATACTTCCAATAGGTGGCGCTAGAGTTTGTCTCCTTCCTCACTGGAGGGACAATTTGAATAATTCCAAGAGGGGCATTGCAGCTATAAGTCCCTTTACTGACAGTCAGGCTGTGTGCACACGATGCGTTTTTTACCGCGGAAACGCTGCGTTTTGAACCGCAGCGTTTCAGTGGCAAATTGCATGCGTTCAGGTTTCCCAGCAAAGTGTATGGGAAAGCTGAAAAATCAGTGCACATGCTGCGTTTCTTTCCGCAGCGTTTTGGATGCCAAAAATCGGTGCGGAAAGAAAAGCAGCATGTCACTTCTTTTGTGCGTTGTGGCTGCGTTCTCTCCCCCATTGAAATCAATGATGTGGGGTCAGAACGCAGCCACAACGCACGGACCTGCTTTTTTGTTGCGGTCCGCGGCCTTTGTCGGCACGCCAGAACGCAGGCATTTACCTGGAAGTGAGGTCAAGAGGCTTCCTGTTGACCTCACTTCCTGGCAAAGCCCCCGGTGTCGCCAAAGTGCCCGCCCCGACCCCCCTCCCGAAAATCCAACATGGCCGCGCGCACAGTAGCGCACCGGCCGCCCTGCTCCTATGATTTCTGTCGCATGTGCAATAACACATGCGACAGAAAACTGTTCCCCAGGCCCTGCCCGTTCACCCCCTATTCCCCCCGGTGTCATACATACCTGTCCGGTCGCAGCGCTGATCCCCCGCGGCCCCCTCCTCCTTCAGTGCACGCCGGCCGGTCACATGAGCAGAGCAGCTGACAGCCAGCACAGTGTTCAGAGAGCTGTGCTGGCTGCTCGGCAGTCTGCAGCTGTGACCCGGGGAGAGTGGGTGCAGATTTTTGCACCCACTCTCCTCAAATGGAGGGTCTGCCCTCCTAGAAAATGGGGGATACGTTTCCTGAACGTGCCCCCATATTCTAGAAGGTCCAGAGGCGACGTGGGACATCCATATGGATTTCTGCGGACCCATTTTTTTTTATTAAATTGGAGAACAAGGGAATGATTTGGGGAGTGTTTTTTCTAATAAAACATTTTTTGTTGTCTTTTTTTGCTTTTGTTTACTGTCAATTAGTTATGTCGGGTGTCTGATAGACGCCGTGACATCACTAATTGCTGGGCTTGATGCCAGGTGACATTACACATCTGGTATCAACCCCATTTATTACCCCGTTAGCCAACGCACCAGGGCGCGGGATGAGTTGGGGCGAAGCGCCAGGATTGGCGCATCTAATGGATGCGCCACTTCTGGGGCGGCTGCGGCCTGCTATTTTTAGGCTGGGAAGAGTCCAATAACCATGGCTCTTCCCACCCTGAGAATACCAGACCCCAGCTGTCAGCTTCACCTTGGCTGGTGATCTAATTTGGGGGGACCCCACGTTATTTTTTTTTTTATTCTTTATTTATAAATAAAAAAAAAAACATGGGGAGCCCTCCAAATTGATCACCAGCCAAGATGAAGCTGCCAGCTGTGGTTTGCAGGCTACAGCTGTCTGCTTTACCCTGACTGGCTATCAAAAATAGGGGGGACCCCACGCCATTTTTTTCATTTTTTTTTTTTTTTTTTATTGGATAAATACTAAGCTAGGCACCCTTTAGTGCCACATGAAAGGTACTAAAGGTGCCAGCTTAGAATATGCAGGCGGGGGTAGGACGTTCTATATATTTGACATCCCTTCATCCATTGACGCTTTTTAGGCTGTGTGTCCACAATCAGGGTTTGCAGCGTTATGGGCGCTGAGTGTTTTCCCTGCGTCCATAACGCTGCGTTGTGCAGTAGAAGCACAGTGGAAGGATTTTTGGAGATCCCATGCCCACTGTGCTTCTTTTCTCCGCAGCATAAACTGACCGGTGGCGTGGCTTCCCGAGCCTCAGCATGTCAATTTATGCTGCGGAGACGAGAGTGTTCTCTGCAGGTAGCATAGAGCTCCACAGCAGCCTGAACCCAAATCGTGGGCATGGGCAGCTACAGGAAGGCTGACACTGTGTACTAGACGCCGTGTCGCTGGATCATGGCCACATAGCGTTAGGCCCCTTTCACACGTCAGTGATTCTGGGACGTTTGTGCTTTTTTTTAAACGTACCAGGATCACTGACATACGCAGACCCATTATAATGAATGGGTCTGCTCACACGTCAGTGATTTTTCACTGCACGTGTCTCCATGCGGCGTACCCGCGTGTGCGTGATTGCCGCACGGAGACATGTCCATTTTTTTCTGGCATCACTGATGTCCCACGGACCACGCAGTGGTGTGATCCGTGAAACACGTGCCAGAAAAAAACGTGCTTTTAAAATAAAAAACATTTTAACTCACCCGGCTCCAGCGATGTCCTCTGCAGCCCGTCCTCCCTGTTCCTTCTGTGCCGGCTCATTATTGTCGCGCATATTCATGATGCACGACACAGCCGACCCGGAAGCAGCTGCTGCGGGGGTCAGCGCCGGCCGGATGCTGCACCGCGGGAGCGATCAGCACCATGGAGAGCGGGAGCGGGTGCAGGTGAGTTAATCTCTAAGTGCAATCACGGGCCACGGAGAACGGAGCCCGGATTGCACTTAGACAACCCACGTGTGCCGTGATTCACGGCACACGCAGGGACATGTGCGTGTTTTACACGCCAGTGAAAAACGTCAGTGTTTTTCACTGACATGTGAAGCGGGCCTAAAAGTGAGAATATTGTTGCTACAGCAACATTTTGGGTGAAGTAGCTGTGGATTCAAAATGCTTAATATACTCCTGAATAAAATCCTTGATGGGTGCAGATTCCAAAATGGGGTCACTTGTGGGGGTTTTCTGACGTATAGGTACCTAAGGGGCTTGGTGCGCGAAGTTTATTTCAACTTTTCCAAAATTCAAATGGTGCTCCTTCCATTCCAAGCCCTCCCATTTATCCAAACAGAATGTGGAGAAGGAAATGACATCACAGGTTTTTTTTTCCAAAGGTCTGTGTTCAACCAACTTTATTATCACTGACAAGTCTTAAAAAACGCACCTAAAAAAACGCATGAAAAACGCATGCGTTTTCGATGCGTTGTTTCTCAAAAAGCATTGTTTACAATTCTCCCCTCTGCCAGAGGGTGCGTTTTTTTCCGCGCGGAAAAAAAAGCAACGTGTGCACATACCCTCAGACTGGTTTGTCAGGTCTCCATAAGGAGAATAGTCTTCCCCGTGGAAAAATTAAAAAACTGAAAATTGGGGCGTGCAATATTATTCGTCCCCTTTACTTTCAGTGCAGCAATCTCACTCCAGAAGTTCATTGATGATCTCTGAATGACCAAATGTTGTCCTAAATGAATATAAGCCACCTGTGTGTAATCTAGTCTCTATATAAATGCACCTGCTCTGTGATAGTCTCTGTCATGAACAGGGGGAAAGAGTGGAAGTTACACCCCCCCTTTTCCACCTCACAGAGCACGTGACTCGTTCTCTAGCGCTCCTCTTATAGTCAGGCAAATTATGGAATTGCCCGACAATAAACATGGAGGCTGCTATTCTACTATGCCGATGATAGAAGGGTTCCCGGTGAGAGTAAGGTAAATATTCCCCGACTCCTGCGGCGGAATATATCTAATCCGCCCCTGATCTCACGAGTTGCCCCACAATGATCCTTGGCATAAATTCACTGCCACCAATCGATTACGATAACTATTACGTCGAGCACACAGACGTGGAATTCAGGATCGAGATAACAGAACAGCCCAAGATTAAATTATATATGTTTTAATAGCCGTAAGGGCACACTAGAGACTACAATATATACAATTTGGAATTTACAGAAATATATTATATAATGCCAGAATACATTTAAAAAATAAGACCCGGTCACAAACAGGCATACAGATGGGTTGTGAATGTCAGTTATGCTTTGGCTGCTGTGAGGCTCCGTCTTGTGGCCAGGAATGGTTTGGACAGAGACCAGGTGTGTTGAGCAATGGGCGTTTACATTGCTAACTCTCTGCTTATTTAAACCCTGGTCTGATAGCAGGCTATGCCGGATGTCAGTTGTGCTTTGTTCACCAGCCTGCTTCATCCTGCTACAGACCACTTCTACCGCAGATAAGTGCTTGGCTCTTTATTTTTGTTTGGTTCTTTTTGTTCTTATCTGAGTTTGTCATTTGCTGTGGTTGTTTTCAGTTTATTTGCATGCAGGGATCTTCCCTCTCAGTTGCTTAGCTGGAAAGCTCCCTGCAGCTATGTTTGGAGTATTGCTCCTATAAGTCCATGTGTTTATTGCTTCTTGAATTTGTAATGGTTCTTGCTTTCTGTTCATTGGTATGACGAGCGCCTGGTATAGGACGAAGTTCAGATCTAGCGATCTGAGGGTTTTTTGGACTATCAGGTTGTTGGATTTTTGCAGGGTTTTTCTCTGGCCACCATCAGTCCCTTTCCTGTCCTGTCCTGTCCTATTTAGTCAGTAGGGCCTCACCTTTTGCTAATCCTATCATCTATCTGTGTATTGTGTTTTCCTATATCACCGCAGTCTTTGAATGTGGGGGGCTTGCTATTCTTTATCTATTTTCTGAGGCAGAGAGTTATTCATCTTTCCTTCCTTTAGGATAGCTAGTTCTCCGGCTGGGTTCGCGGTGCACAGGATGTTAGTTCACCCCTCGGCTACTTCTAGTTGTGATGGTTAGTAAGGGGATGGCGGCCAGATTAGTTGCCAATGCTCTTGTCACCTTTTACCAATGATTTATGGTTGTCTTCCATGGTTCCGGATCATAACACAGATGTATCAATTACCTTAGGGTTGAGGGTTTGGCCCATGCAGGGGGGTACTGTGTGGGGCCAGGGACATTTCAGGTATCCTCCACTACATGAATGAAGCACGTGACCCCCAGAAGAAATACATAAGCACGGACCTCTGCCCTTAGTTTTTATCTGTTCTGTCCTGGGCTCACACGGCCCCCCTCGTGACATCATCCTGGCTGGAAATTCCCTCCCCCTGCTGTTAGCTGAGAATAACCTAACGTTATATTTCCCAGCATAACTCTGCCCCTGAACTTCTCACACGGAAGATATGACCCTCGTTTTGATGGTCATGCATTGATCTTCGTTTTGATAGGAAATATGAGGGTTCTGCGGGCTTCCTGTGGCCAGTTATTAATTAATTATTGAGGGCTACGCACATCATACAGGTTTGCCGAAATATGTGTTACGTGCGTCTGGCCCTCAGGAATATGAAAATGTGCCTGTCTTGTCTGTGGGGGCGATGTACCCCCCAATATCGAAACTTTACTGATGGTTCCGAATTGTCTGGAGGAGACCTTTGAAGTTAGGTTATAAACCTGGAGCTTCCCTCCCACCTCCTGTGTAGGACAATTCACTCCGCAGGGGGTGTGCTGAATCAAGGGCTGTCCTAATTGGATTTTGGCAAAAGGTAACTCGGGCACACAAGAAAAATGAGAGTCTGAAGCAAATGATATTTGAACTTCAGTTCGCTTGTTTTATTGATGCAAAGGACCAAAAATTAAATCTGACGTATCGGCCTTCACATATAGGCCTTCCTCAGAGATAGTCTATACGGATGTGAAAGAGAATATGCATTCGAGTAACTACTCAAATAGACGGAGACTTCATGATCTACACGACTGCCTTTGTAAACATCAAAGATACGGTAGGTTGCACACAGGTAATGTGAAGATAGCGAACTGGAAGAGTCGGCTATGTAATGCTTAATCCTATTAGATAGTGAGCCCAGACAATTCTGAGTCAGGAGCTAGTGTGACTGGGAGGACGGGATGGATTCCTTGTAATGGAGAGACTCCGGTGTGACGGTCGATACCCGTGTGTTTCCTGCGGCGCACCGCAGGAAACACACGGGTATCGACCGTCACACCGGAGTCTCTCCATTACAAGGAATCCATCCCGTCCTCCCAGTCACACTAGCTCCTGACTCAGAATTGTCTGGGCTCACTATCTAATAGGATTAAGCATTACATAGCCGACTCTTCCAGTTCGCTATCTTCACATTACCTGTGTGCAACCTACCGTATCTTTGATGTTTACAAAGGCAGTCGTGTAGATCATGAAGTCTCCGTCTATTTGAATAGTTACTCGAATGCATATTCTCTTTCACATCCGTATAGACTATCTCTGAGGAAGGCCTATATATTAAGGCCGATACGTCAGATTTAATTTTTGGTCCTTTGCATCAATAAAACAAGCGAACTGAAGTTCAAATATCATTTGTTTCAGACTCTCATTTTTCCTGTGTGCCCGAGTTACCTTTTGCCACTACTCTAATTTTTCTCGGAGGTACCTACAATAAATTGAGTGAGCCAGACTTTATTCTATATTGACCTAACTGGATTTTGACACCTTGAGTTTTACATTTGCTGGCGTTTCCTTTCCCTTAAGGCCATGTCACACTAAACAACTTACCATCGATCCCAACAACGATCAAACCTGATAGGGATCGCTGGTAAGTTGCTAGGAGGTTGCTGGGGAGATGTCACACTGCGACGCTCCAGCGATCCCACCAGCAACCTGACCTGGCAGGGATCGCTGGAGCGTGGCTACACGAGTTGCTGGTGAGTTCACCAGCAACCAGTGACCAGCCAGCAGCGCCGCGTGGAAGATGCTGCGCTTGGTAACTAAGGTAAATATCGGGTAACCAACCCGATATTTACCTTGGTTACCAGCGCACGCAGCTACACGTGCAGAGAGCAGGGAGCAGCGCACACTGCTTATCGCTGGCTCCCTGCTCTCCTAATTACAGCACACATCGGGTTAATTACCCGATGTGTGCTGCAGCTACATGTGCACAGAGCAGGGAGCAGCGCACACCGCTTAGCGCTGGCTCTCTGCTCTCCTAGTTACAGCACACATCGGGTTAATTACCCGATGTGTACTGCAGCTAAATGTGCACAGAGCAGGGAGCAGCGCACAATGCTTAGCGCTGGATCCCTGCTCTCCTAGTTACAGCACACATCGGGTTAATTACCCGATGTGTGCTGCAGCTACATGTGCACAGAGCAGGGAGCAGCGCACAATGCTTAGCGCTGGCTCCCTGCTCTCCTAGCTACAGTACACATCGGGTTAATTACCGATGTGTACTCTGCTAGACAAGCAAGAAGCAGGAGCCGGCACTGACAGTGAGAGCGTCGGAGGCTGGTAACAAAGGTAAATATCGGGTAACCAAGGACAGGGCTTCTTGGTTACCCGATGTTTACCGTGGTTACCAGTGTCCGCAGAAGCCGGCTCCTGCTGCCTGCACATTCAGTTGTTGCTCTGTCGCTGTCACACACAGCGATCTGTGCTTCACAGCGGGACAGCAACAACTAAAAAATGGCCCAGGACATTCAGCAACAACCAACGACCTCACAGCAGGGGCCAGGTTGTTGCTGGATGTCACACACAGCAACATCACTAGCAACATCGCTGTTACGTCACAAAGTTGTTCGTTAGCAGCGATGTTGCTAGCGATGTTGCTTAGTGTGGCGGGTTTTACTGTTCTCAGGCCTAACTAGCTCATCTAATTTCCTCAAGTTAATTAGCATACTCATTTGAAGCCTCCTTAGGCCTTAAGGCCCAGTCGCACACAACGAGATACCATGGTCATACCTTGACAAGATAACGGCTATAGGACTATGGCTTAATAGATCATAATCTATCCCTATTTCCTCACAGTCTCAGTGTTCTGTTTAAAGCACAGATTGCATCATGAAGACCAAGGAACACAACAGGCAGGTCCGTGATACTGTTGTGGAGATGTTTAAAGTTGGATTTGGTAGCAAAAAGGTTTCCAAAACTTTAAACATCCCAAGAAGCACTGTGCAAGCGATCATATTAAAATGGAAGAAGTATCATACCACTGCAAATCTACCAAGAACAAGCCGTCCCTCAAAAATGTCATGTCAAACAAGGAGAAGACTGATCAGAGATGCAGCCAAGAGGCCCATGATCACTCTGGATGAACTGCAGAGATCTACAGCTGAGGTGGGAGAGTCTGTTCATAGGACAACAATCAGTCGTACACTGCACAAATCTGGCCTTTATGGAAGAGTGGCAAGAAGAAAGCCATTTCTCAAACATATCCATAAAGTGTCATTTAAAGTTTGCCACAAGCCACCTGGGAGACACACCAAACATGTGGAAGAAGGTGCTCTGGTCAGATGAAACCAAAATCAAACTATTTGGGCACAATGCCAAACGATATTCCATTTCAATATGATCGCTTGCACAGTGCTTCTTGGGATGTTTAAAGTTGTGGAAATATTTTTGTAACCAAGTCCGGCATTAAACGTCTCCCCAACAGTATCACGGACCTGCCTGTTGTGTTACTTAGGCTTCATGATGCTCTATGTGCTTTAAACAGAACACTGAGTCAAAATAGCTTCACCCTCCCATGAGGAAAATAATGATAGTGCCCAAATACAAGGATAGGACTACTGGATGGGCTGTCATCTACCGGAGATAGCTCTTTTTCTTCCTACCAGGGTAACTTCAGAAGAAGACAAATATACAGAACTAATTTACCACACTAATATATCTGATGTAGCTAACATAGAGGAACCCAAGACTAATATAGGGAAATTTCCACCCCTTCACCAGTTGATGAATCTGAAGGAGATGCAACTGCATCTAACAGCTCTGAGAATCTTCAATTGACAAGAGACAGCTTTAGGAATTTAGGAAACAGACTCTCTATCATTCAGTAATATCCCTGCTTCTAACTCTCCAATCACCAGATCATATTTAATAAAGTTATGTAAAGCCTTTCAGGACAATATGGATAAACATCTCAAAAACATGAGCGATACAATTAAACATACCATCAACCCGGACAGAGACTCCATTAGGGATGACTCTAAAATACTAGATTGTGATGATGCCTACAGCCCAGATACCCATATTTCTGAATTGTCTGGTGAGGATTTTAATTCCCCTTCAAGCAATAGCACAAAAGACTGTAAAATATTGGATTGTGATGATACCTACTGCACAGACACACATGTTTTAGAACTGTCTGCTGAAAATCATAATTACCCCTCAAGCAATTGTACAGAAGACAATGTAAACTCTCCGGACACTTATATATCAGGATTGTCTGCTGAGGATGGTAATTACCCTCCAAGCGATTGTACTGTGGATTCAATAATGCTGGACTGTGATGATACCGACTGCTCAGACACCCACATCACCGAATTATCTGCTAAAAAAATATTCAATGAAATGCTGGCCTCTATCAAACAAATATTTGTCCCACAAATTACAGATTTATCTACGGAAATCAATAATATCCAAAGGAAAACTGAAAATATGGATAATGCAATTCTGGTTATGCAACAAGAAAAAAAAGATTTAAATAATTCCATCAATTTAATACGTAAAGACATTTCAACTTTAAAAATGCAAAAGGCAAATTCTGAGGATTATGCTAGAAGAAAAAATCTGAAGATAAGAGGCGTTCCAGAATCTGTAATCCCAACTGACGTAAAATATTGCCTTAAGACAATGACAAGCACACTGATACCAGATCTTTCAAATAACGAACTTGTGTCTGATGCCTATAGAATTCCAAATCCTTCTTACCTCACCAAGGAGACCCCAAGGGATATAATCGTCACCTTCTCCTCTCTCTACCCAAGGAATAAATTGCTGTCACTAACAAGAGACTCAATGAAGCTCCCAAGACCTTTCAACTCTATCGCATTATTCAAAGACCTTTGTAAGTCAACTTTACAAGCTAGGAAACTTTTTAAGGACTTCACAAAAGAACTTATCAACAGTGGAATAAAATATAAATGATCACAGTCCACAACCATCAAGCTATGTTTAAACAACAAGCCCTTCTTTGTTTCATCACTGAAGGATTTCAGTTACTTCAACGCTTTAACATAAACATTGATCAGAATGGCCATCATATCTACTCCACTTGATTAAGAATTCTTTTTACATGGTCTCTGATCAGCTGTAGTCTGAAAATATGGATCTTGATGTTAGGAGTTTTTTAACTTAAAAGAATACTAAATCTTTCAGCCCTACTGGATCTACCATTTATAAGGCTACTGTAGGATTACAATGGATACTCCACCACTAACTTTATACTTTGGAACTACTACTCTTTTCTTGGAACATCCTTTAGTACCTCTTCATTTAACCCCTTCACGACCATGGACGGATATATCCGTCATGGAGCGTGTCCCGTTAAGCCCCGCCCCCTGCCGCGGGCAGGCGGCGGCGGTCGGCACACATATCAGCTGTTTTCAACAGCTGACATGTGTGCCTGCTAGCCGCAGGTGGAATCGCTTTCACCCGTGGCCATTAACCCCTTAAATCTTGCTGCCAAAGTCTGGCAGCAAGAACTAAATGCGCGCGGCCATGTTTTTTACTTACCGCCGCCCCCACGGGAAGTCACGTGCGGGATCACGTGACTATCGGTGGTTGCCATCGTAGCACAGTGTCATGTGATGACGCCTGCAGCTATGATGTTTCACTTTTGTTTTCCCTCGGCACGGAACAGAGGGAAAAAGAAAGTGACTGTATCTGCTGTTTACAGCTGTATAGCTGTGATCAGCAGATAGATAATAGCGATCGGATTGCTGATCGCTATAGCCCCCTAGGGGGACTAGTAAAATAAAACAAAGTTTTGAAAAATAAAAAAAAAAAAAAACCTAAAAGTTCAAATCACCCCCCTTTCCCCCCATTGAAAATTAAAGGGTTAAAAAATAAATAAATATACACATTTGGTATCGCCGCATTCAGAAATGCCCGATCTATCAAAATATAAAATCAATTAATCTGATTGGTAAACCCCGTAGTGGCAAAAAAATTCCAAATGCCAAAATTAAGTTTTTTGGTCGCCACAAGTTTTACGCAAAATGCAATAACAGGCGATCAAAGCGTAGCATCTGCGCAAAAATTGTACCATTAGAAACGTCAGCTCGAGACGCAAAACATAAGCAGTCAGTGAGCCATAGATCCCAAAAAATAAGAACGCTATGTGTTTCGGAAAATGGCGCAAAACGTGCGCCACTTTTATTGGACAAACTTGTGAATTTTTTTAACCCCTTAGATACAAGTAAACCTATACATGTTTGGTGTCTACAAACTCGCACCGACCTCAGGCATCATACCCATACATCAGTTTTACCATATAGTGAACACCGTGAAAAAAACATCCCAAAAACTATTGTGCCATCACACTTTTTTGCAATTTTTCCGCATTTGGAATTTTTTTGCCGTTTTCCAGTACACCATATGGTAAAATTTATGGTTTCATTTAAATGTACAACTTGTCCCGCAAAAAACAAGCCCTCATATGGCAAGATTGACGGAAAAATAAAAAAGTTACGGCTCTCGGAAGAAGGGGAGCAAAAAACAAAAACGCAAAAACGGTAAGTGCCCGGGGCTGAAGGGGTTAAATATGGACTAAGGACCTTAATTCAGGAACTGTTCGTTTCACCTAAAGGCCGGACTCTTTCCCCCCCCCAGAGTTGAGGTTTAATCTCGACCTGGGCAAGCATAATAAACATCGTGAGCTAAATATTGCTTGATATGTATTACTAACCTGACTTTTTATCCTCTTCTAGCTGTTGACCTTTCTCCAAGGAATATATTATACCATACTCTACCTTTAGCAAGTGATATTGAAAACTTTACATAATCCTCCGCTACTTACTTTACGCATTAATATTTAGCACTACTTATCCAAGAACTGAATTATAATGTAATTGAAGATGTTTAGATGCTTGTCATCTTTCCCTTTTAAGGGATTTCCCTCTCCTTCCTGCTCTCTACCTCTTCCCTAATAAAGATTTCCTTCCCTACCTTTCTCTTTCCCTTCCTCTCCTCCCTTATGTTTTAGATCCCTATGTGTTAATTGTTTTTGTACAATATGAGTAAGTAACTAGGTTATGGCAAGCTTTTAATTGTTATTTATGGTAATGTGCTGTATTGTACTGTATTGTATTGTATATACCCTTATGTTCAAATTATCCTATAAAAATATTTTAAACACATAAACAGAACACTGAGACTATCACAGAGCAGGTGCATTTATACGGAGACTTGATTACACACAGGTGGCTTATATTTATCATCATCAGTCATTTAGGACAACATTAGATCATTCAGAGATCCTCAATGAACTTCTGGAGTGAGTTTGCTGCACTGAAAGTAAAGGGGATGAATAATATTGCACGCCCCAATTTTCAGTTATTTATTTTTTAAAAAAGTTTAAAATAAGCAATAAATTTTCTTCAACTTCACAATTGTGTCCCACTTGTTGTTGATTCTTCACCATAACATTAAAATTTTTATCTTTATATTTGAAGCCTAAAATGTGGAAAAAGGTTGAAAAATTCAAGGGGGCCGAATACTTTCACAAGGCACTGTAACAGCCTGGGGGCAGCTGATGACCCGTGTGTGACATTATGATCCTCCTGTGAACACCAGCTGAGCGCTACCATTAATAGGAGATGGTGATTTCTGCTGTACAGAGCAGGGCTGATGATGATGTTGATGCCCAGCTCTGTACAGTACAAGTGATCAGACGATCACAGCTTCAAGTCCCCTAAGTGGACTAAAAAAATCTAGCAACAAGTGAAAACATTTTTTTTTAAAATATGAGAAAAATAAAATAAAACACTGTGAGGCAAATCCCGGGATATGAAGATGAATTATGACTTCCAGTCATAATCGCTCATCACTCCCTGGCAGTGCCCCCCTCCCTTCTTGTCCTCAATGTCCAGCATCTGTGAAGGTGTCACATCCCACGGCCATCTCCTATGATATGGAAATTAGGTGATGGGGGAACACTAGACACAGGATGACTCCCTGCCGTGACCCTGTGGTAGGGGCTGCTATCTAATTAGCAAGGCTATGGAAGTATCCAGACAGAACGACTCCAGTAAAAAATGGTTCATATCTCGCAAGCCATATTTCCGATAAATATGGCAACCATAAAAATGGTGTCTCCGCATGCGGACGATGCTGGCACACCCTTTTTATGGGAGCAGGACCTGGGGAAATACCCCAGGCGTGATATCAGCCAATGGGGAACAAGTAGACAAGTCATGAGTCCTCTCATTCTGTAGCTAAATTCATAACTGTCACAATGAGAGCATTGGCGTCCGCCTACGACGCTCCCAGGCCAAGTTATGGCCATATTCCATGTTGTGGATTTTGTCCATAACTCCAGCCAGGGGTGGAGCAGTGCTCCCTCTGAGGTCACGAAGGTAGGAGGGGACCTGGATTTGCCCAGGTTGATAACCCTACTTCGGCCATTTTCCAGGGTTCTTTCGCTGGGGGTCACGTGCAGGAGACATCTGTGGGAGTTCCTAGAAACCTGGTCTACAGCGCCCCCCTGTGGCCAGACGCACAAGGTAACTGATTGAATTGCATACCTGTTTGTAAACCATGCTTTATCTGTAACTGTACTCTGACATATGTATATTCTGTAGATTCCCTATTGTATATATTGTAGTTTCTAGTGTGCTTTAGGCTGATTAAATTATATAATTAATCTTGGGCTGTTCTGTTATCTCGATCTTGAATCCCACGTCTGTGTGTTCGGCTAATAGTTACCGTGAAGCGGTTGGTGGCAGCGAGTTGTGCCAAGGATTATTGTGGGGAGGCCAGTGAGATCCGGGGAGGTTTTATATATTCCGCCCGCGGAGGTCGGGGGAATATATACCCTACTCTCACTGGGGACCCTTCAATAATCGGCATAAGTAGTATAGCGGCCTCCTTGCTTATTGTCGGGCAATTCCATAATTGGCCTGACTATAAGAGGGGCGCTAGAGAGCGCGTCACGTGCTCTGTCTGTCGGTCGGGAGGTATAAAGGAGGGGTGACCCCCACTTGTTACTCCCCGATTGTGACGTACTGGTAGCCAGCGCAGGGGGATTTCTGAGTGACCCCCCCGGTGGTTTGTGACATATTGGTGGCATAGCGGTGGGATCGAGATAATAGTGTGTGTGAGTGTGAGACCCATACTCCCAGACACTAAAGACTGCCTGCAGCAGCTGTGGCTGCTGGGGTCTTCAGACTAGCTCAACACTAGAGTGTCAGAGTGCAGATACTGTAAGGTGTGTGGGTGCATCAGGTGTCAGTTCTGTGTCAGTGACCAAAAGTCTGCAAGAATGGCTGATGGCACCAGGAGCAAAGCCAAAGGAATGGCCGATGCTCAGGCCAGAGACGATGAGGAGGTTGTCCACGAGTCCTCCAGGAGCCCGACGCCAGAGAACAGCTCTGCAGAGGACATCGCACAACCTGGCAATTATGGACAAGATGAGGAGCAGCTCACCCAAGGGTCCTCAACGAGCCAGATGCCAGCCCTCCGCTCTGCAATGGACAGTGAATCACCAGGCTCCGCAGCGGGCCGCAGATCACCACGTGCCATTCCACCGAGCCTGGGAGGCTCGGATAGCCTTCTTCAAATGGCTATGGCCCTACTCCAGGCTGGAGACCGGGAGGGCTACCAGGAACTCATGGCAGAGCGCAGGGCAGTGTGTGAGGCTGAGGCTGCGGAGCGGCAGGCAGAGCGTGAGGCTGCGGAGCGAGAGCGGCAGGCAGAGCGGCAGGCAGCGCGTGAAGAGCGCCAGGCAGAGCGTGAGGCTGCGGAGCGACGGCAACAGGCAGACCGTGACCACCAGCTGCAGCTAGCTCAGCTCCGGCCCTCATCAGCCACACGTGACCTTCAAGACACCAAACTTCCAAAGGTCCGTGTTGAGGACTTCCCAGTGCTGGAGAAGGATGGAGACTTGGACTCTTTCTTGACTGCTTTTGAACGGACTTGCTTGCAGCACCATCTGGACAAGGACCAGTGGGCCAAATACCTGACCCCCCGTTTAAGGGGTAAGGCCCTGGAAATCCTTGGGGACTTGCCTGCTGAGGCAGATCAGGGCTACGACACCATCAAGCGGGCCCTGATCCAACAGTACAACCTCACTCCAGAGTCCTACCGCAAGAAGTTCCGGACCCTGCAGAAGGGACCAAAGGACTCCTGGGCTGACCACCGGCGGGCACTTGCCCGAGCTGCCGACCACTGGACCCAAGGCCTGCAGCTTTCCACCGGACCAGAGATCCTGGACTTGGTCATCACGGAGCAACTCTTGTGGAACTGCCCTGAGGATCTCCGCCAGTTCATCCGAGACCAGAAGCCAAAGGGGTCCACGGCTACAGCTGCCCTGGCCGATGACTACACCAACAATCGGGCTCCTGAGGCCAGGAGAGCAGCCACCAGCAGCACCTGGAGAGGGGGTAAGATGAACTCTGCGACTGCCCCACCTGCCCCTAGACTGCAGGGGGTGTCCCCCTCAACTCCCCTCTCCAGGCCCGTGGCAGAGCCAAGACGGTGCCACCAGTGCAACCTACCTGGACACTTCAAGGCCATGTGCCCTCAGCGTCCCAAGGCCCTGGCTCCGTCCCCGTCCCAAGGGCCGCCCAAGGTGTATTGTGTGGGTGGGGGTGGTGGTAGGTCCCTGGACAGCTTCCAACCTGTCACCGTCGGCCGGTCTGTGACCATAGGACTGCGAGACAGCGCCTCGGAGGTGACTCTGGTGCGGCCTGAGATGGTGTCCCCCCAAGACTTGATCCCTGGAAAAACCCTCGCTGTCTCCGGGATTGGAGGCATTGACCCGGCGCTGCCTGTTGCTGACATTTATGTGGACTGGGGCGCAGGGCGAGGGGTGAGGGAGGTGGGGGTAACTGATCGGATCCCCGCAAACGTGCTACTTGGGACAGATTTGGGGCAGATAACCTCCCAGTTTGGGCCCCAACCAAGGGCTGAACCTTCAGCCAGTACTGACATGCCTCCGGACAATGTTAATGTGTTATCTATGAATGATGTAAGGGAGGAGGGAGTGAACTCTGATATTTCTGCTTGCATAGACACCATAGACACACACACAGCTGCAGCTGTGACAGGGGAGGGGGCCAGAGAAAGGTGTGACAATGCCTCTACAAGTAATCAGCCTGTGAGCTGGGATCTGTTGCCCTCTGCAGGGATAAGCAGAGAGCAGGGTGCTGCAGGGGGAGGACCAGTGTGTGGGGTGGGGGCTACCACAGCAAATGTGGGGTCCCCAGAGATTTCACAGCGGGGTTCTGTTGCTGCAGGAGGGGAACAGGCAGGTGAGATTGGGGCCGGTCCAGGAGCGGAAGTGCTCCCAGGTAAGATCTCGGTGCATGGTTCCCCCACAACCGGGGTGTCAGGAAGCCAGGTAGGTCTGCCTGAACCGGCAACTTGGTCAGGAACGGAGGAGGAGCAGGCACGACCCACGGTCGCAGCGGCTGTGGCCGCTGTCACCCGCAGTGGGAGTGCTGGAAGCCAAGGGGCCTCCCGGAGGTCCGATAGCTCTTCCCCTTCTGACCAAGTGGCAGCCGAGTCAGGTGGAGGCCAGGACACAGGTCCCGGGGTACTGACTGAAGATGTGACAGTCTCGTCGATTCTGGCCACATCTAGTCAGGGGTTTCAGGCAGCGTTAGAAGCTGACGACAGCCTGAAAGCTCTTAAGGAGCAGGCGGCACAGCCTCCCTCGGACTCGGACCCGGAGCGAGTGGTCTGGGACCAAGGACGGCTGTACCGGGCCACGGTCCAGCAGGGTTCACCGGAGGCGTGGCCCAGGGACCGACAGTTGGTGGTACCCTATCCGTTCCGGACGGAGTTGTTGCGGATCGCACATGAGATTCCGATGGCCGGACACCTAGGGATCGCTAAGACCAAGGCCAGGTTAAACCAGCATTTCTACTGGCCAAAAATGGGGGCCGATGTGGCTGCCTACTGCCGTTCGTGTGAAACCTGTCAGAGAGTGGGGAAGGCGGGGCCACACCCCAAAGCCCCACTAGTATCTCTGCCAATCATCGATGAGCCTTTCAGGAGGGTGGCTGTGGATCTGGTCGGCCCGCTGGCCATCCCCAGCAGCTCCGGGAAACGCTTCATACTGACGGTAGTGGACTATGCCACCCGGTACCCAGAAGCAGTGGCCTTGTCGTCCATTCGGGCTGACAAGGTGGCCACCGCATTGCTGGAGATTTTCTCCTGAGTGGGTTTTCCCCAGGAAATGCTCACTGACCGGGGGACCCAATTCATGTCCCAGCTGATGGAGGCCCTCTGTAAGCAAGTCCAGGTGCGACATCTGGTGGCCAGCCCGTACCATCCACAGACTAATGGCCTGTGCGAGCGGTTTAATGGCACCTTAAAGCAGATGCTTAAGATGTTGGTCGACGCCCATGGGCGTGACTGGGAGCGGTATCTCCCACACCTGTTATTTGCTTACCGGGAGGTTCCACAGGCCTCAACAGGATTCTCACCGTTTGAGCTCCTGTACGGGCGACGTGTGCGGGGCCCCCTGGCTCTGGTGAAAGAGGCTTGGGAAGGGGATTTGGCCACCCCTGGAGTGTCGGTTATCGAGTATGTCATGCGCTTCCGGGACAAAATGCAGGCCTTGACGCAACTGGTACACGACAATATGGCTCAAGCCCAGGCCGATCAGAAGCGTTGGTACGACCAGAACGCTTGTGAGAGGACCTACCAAGTGGGTCAAAAGGTGTGGGTACTGGTCCCCGTACCACAGGACAAGCTTCAGGCAGCCTGGGAAGGCCCATACCTCGTGTACCAGCAGCTCAACCCTGTGACGTACCTGGTCACCCTGGACCCTGCCCGTGGAAGGCGGAAGCCCTTCCATGTGAACATGATGAAGGCACATCATGAGCGGGAGGCATGTGCGCTCCCCGTGTGCAACCTGCCCGAGGAGGGAGAAGCGGAAACCCTCTTGGATATGCTAGCCCAGGTTAGGGCAGGCGGATCCATGGAGGATGTGGAGGTTGGCCACCAGCTCTTGGAGGACCAACGGTCCCAGCTGTGGGCCACCCTCCTCCCCTTCCGGGGGTTGTTTACCAACCAGCCCGGAAGGACTGACTTGGCTGTCCATCACGTGGACACTGGGGATCATCCCCCGATCCGGCGTTCAGCATATCGGGTCTCCCTGGAGGTGCAGCAACACATGCGCCAGGAGATTGACGAGATGCTGAAGCTGGGGGTGATCCAGGCATCCAACAGCGCTTGGGCCTCGCCTGTAGTCCTCGTCCCTAAGAAGGACCGAACCACTCGGTTCTGCGTGGACTACAGGGGGCTCAATGCTGTCACGGTCGCCGATGCGTACCCAATGCCACGCATCGATGACCTGCTCGATCAGTTGGCCGGGGCTCAGTACCTGACCATCATGGACCTGAGCCGGGGATATTGGCAGATCCCCCTGACTCGCAAGGCCAGGGAACGCTCTGCCTTTATTACCCCATTTGGACTATACGAGTCCACGGTGATGCCATTCGGGATGAGGAATGCCCCTGCCACTTTCCAGCGGATGGTCAACACCCTGCTCAAGGGACTTGAAGGGTACGCGGCCGCGTACCTGGATGACGTTGCCGTCTTCAGTCCCACCTGGGAGGACCACCTAGAGCATCTAGCACAGGTGCTCAGGCGGATCCACCGGGCAGGTTTGACCATCAAGCCGGGAAAGTGTCAGCTGGCCATGAGCGAGGTCCAGTACCTCGGTCACCGGGTAGGCGGGAGAACACTGAAGCCCGAGCCTGAGAAAGTGGAGGCCATCGCATCCTGGCCCACCCCCAGGACCAAGAAGCAGGTGATGTCCTTCTTAGGGACCGCCGGGTACTATAGGAGGTTTGTTCCACGCTATAGTAGCCTGGCAAAGCCCTTGACGGACCTCACCAAGAAGAAGCTGCCCTCTGCAGTCGATTGGACAATGGACTGCGAGACAGCCTTCCAGGCCCTAAAGGACGCCCTGTCCAGCCCGCCCGTGCTACAGGCAGCCGACTTCACGCGGCCGTTTGTAGTACAGACCGACGCCAGTGACTTCGGCCTCGGTGCGGTGCTCAGCCAGGTGGACTCTGCGAGCCAAGAGCACCCAGTCTTGTACCTGAGCAGGAAGCTGTTACCAAGGGAAGTGGCCTATTCCACGATGGAGAAGGAGTGCCTGGCCATAGTGTGGGCCCTGCAGCGTCTGCAACCCTATCTATACGGGCGCCACTTCATCGTGGAGACGGACCACAATCCCCTCAGCTGGTTGCACACCGTCTCTGGGACGAATGGGCGATTGTTGCGATGGAGCCTTGCGCTCCAGCAATACAACTTCACCATTTGCCACAAAAGGGGCCGTGACCACGGTAACGCAGACGGGCTGTCCCGACAAGGAGAGGTCGCGGACGGGCGCACGGGGGAACACCGGAGTGTGCTGCCCCCTAGCGCCCTCAAAAGGGGGGAGGTGTGAGGCAAATCCCGGGATATGAAGATGAATTATGACTTCCAGTCATAATCGCTCATCACTCCCTGGCAGTGCCCCCCTCCCTTCTTGTCCTCAATGTCCAGCATCTGTGAAGGTGTCACATCCCATGGCCATCTCCTATGATATGGAAATTAGGTGATGGGGGAACACTGGACACAGGATGACTCCCTGCCGTGACCCTGTGGTAGGGGCTGCTATCTAATTAGCAAGGCTATGGAAGTATCCAGACAGAACGACTCCAGTAAAAAATGGTTCATATCTCGCAAGCCATATTTCCGATAAATATGGCAACCATAAAAATGGTGTCTCCGCATGCGGACGATGCTGGCACACCCTTTTTATGGGAGCAGGACCTGGGGAAATACCCCAGGCGTGATATCAGCCAATGGGGAACTAGTAGACAAGTCATGAGTCCTCTCATTCTGTAGCTAAATTCATAACTGTCACAATGAGAGCATTGGCGTCCGCCTACGACGCTCCCAGGCCAAGTTATGGCCATATTCCATGTTGTGGATTTTGTCCATAACTCCAGCCAGGGGTGGAGCAGTGCTCCCTCTGAGGTCACGAAGGTAGGAGGGGACCTGGATTTGCCCAGGTTGATAACCCTACTTCGGCCATTTTCCAGGGTTCTTTCGCTGGGGGTCACGTGCAGGAAACATCTGTGGGAGTTCCTAGAAACCTGGTCTACAGCGCCCCCCTGTGGCCAGACGCACAAGGTAACTGATTGAATTGCATACCTGTTTGTAAACCATGCTTTATCTGTAACTGTACTCTGACATATGTATATTCTGTAGATTCCCTATTGTATATATTGTAGTTTCTAGTGTGCTTTAGGCTGATTAAATTATATAATTAATCTTGGGCTGTTCTGTTATCTCGATCTTGAATCCCACGTCTGTGTGTTCGGCTAATAGTTACCGTGAAGCGGTTGGTGGCAGCGAGTTGTGCCAAGGATTATTGTGGGGAGGCCAGTGAGATCCGGGGAGGTTTTATATATTCCGCCCGCGGAGGTCGGGGGAATATATACCCTACTCTCACTGGGGACCCTTCAATAATCGGCATAAGTAGTATAGCGGCCTCCTTGCTTATTGTCGGGCAATTCCATAATTGGCCTGACTATAAGAGGGGCGCTAGAGAGCGCGTCACGTGCTCTGTCTGTCGGTCGGGAGGTATAAAGGAGGGGTGACCCCCACTTGTTACCCCCCGATTGTGACGTACTGGTAGCCAGCGCAGGGGGATTTCTGAGTGACCCCCCCGGTGGTTTGTGACAAACACCAAAGTTCAAATCACACCCCTTTTGCCCCATTGAAAATAAAACAAAAAAAGACAACATATATTTGGTATTGCTGCGTTCATAAGTGTCCAAATTATCAATTATGTTTAACTAAATTAATCCGATCAGCAAAACGAAAAAAGTTTTTTAGTAGTGGTAACATTGCAATAAAATACAATAAAAGGCGGTCAAAACATCGTATCTACCCATAAATAGTATCAGTAAAATCATCAGCCCAGGTCACAAAAAATAAGTCCTCACATAGCTCCAGATCACAAAAAATCAAAACGTTACGGGTCTCAAAAAATGGTGACCAAATCAATTTTTTTTTTCTTATAAATTTCCAAATTTTTTTCCACCACTTAAATAAAACAAAAACTGTACAAGTTTGGTATCTGTGTACTCAAACTGACGTGGAGACTCATACTGCCAGGTCATTTATACTATACAGTGACTATGGAGAATAAAAAAAAATGAAATAAAAATAAAAAAACATTTGGAGGATTGCAATTATTTTTTTCTTTCAATTTCAGCACACTTGGAAATGTTTTCTGCTTTCCATTGTGCATATGGTAAAATGATTGATTTCATTCAAAAGTACAATTTCTTCTGCAAAAAAAACAAGCTCTGATATGGCTATATAGAAGGGAAAATAAAAAAGTTATGGCTCTTGGAAGAAGGGGAGGGAAAAACGAAAAAAAAACAAAAAAAAACGGAAAATAGCCATGGCATGAAGGGGTTAATAATTTACCAAGTACAGTTTCCTATGTTAAAGATCTGCAATGTATCTGTAAAAATCAAATGCGATTCTGTGGGTCCATATTTTTTTTTTCTATGCATCCTTAGACTTGAATGGGCAAAATCTCATCCGTGGAGCTTTGCAGAAACAGTGAAAACTGCAATTTTTATTTTATGCCCAGATTCAGTCCCTGGGGAAAAAAAAAACAAAAAACGTTCCCCTGAACAGCTTTATTTATTATAATTGGTCTGAGTGCTGTCAGTTTTGCCCACAGAGAAGCCCTGTTGACGGGTGGCAGAAGAAGCAGTGGTTGGGGTTTGAAAGATCTCAGTGTGCGCTTGGCCATCCTTACGGCAGCCATAGTGAATAGGAAGGAGGCGTGGAGGCAGCACAACGCCCACTATGGCGGAAGCATTCCACTCCTCTCTTCTCACTGTGGTGGTAGCGTTACATACCAAATCCACTCCTCTCTTCTCACTGTGGTGGTAGCTTTATGTACCAAATCCACTCCTCTCTTCTCAGTGTGGCGGTAACGTTACATACGAAATCCATTCCACTCTTTTCACTGTGGCGGTAGCATTACGTACCAAATCCACTCCACTCCACTCTTCTCACTGTGGCAGTAGCATTACGTACCAAATCCGCTCCACTCTTCTCACTGTGGCGGTAGCGTTACATACAAAATCCACTCCACTCTTCTCGCTGTGGCAGTAGTGTTACATACCAAATCCACTCCTCTCTTCTCACTGTGGCGGTAGCGTTACGTACCAACTACATTCATGCACAATTGAGCTTTCTTTCACTGTAGACAGCTGCTACTACTGTCCTGCTAAAGCAATTCCTTCTCTCTTTCAATCCCTCTTTACATGAGTTGTCCACTTACCCTGGGTTTAGTTCCGTACTGTTAAATTGGCCTCCATGGCCTGGGTTACGATCTATAGAATATTCTGGTCTAAAAAATATCTTGTTACATTTCTTGGTGCTTCAAACATATTATGTGATGTGTGGCTCTCCCTCTTCTCTGCACAACACCCTTTTATAGGCAGGTCTTCAAAATCATTAGACCTTAGGTCTATCTTGCCTGAATACTCAGCTCTGTCTGCCTCATTAGGAGGGGTCCCGTAGCCGGCTGCAGTGTCTTTGCTCTCCCCGGACAGGTTGATGGTTGCTGTCTTTCCCTGCACCTCTGTAGAAAGTATTGACTCTGATGGTTTCCCAACGGTAGTCCGCTCCCCGGCGTGTATGTACCGAAGGAGCCCGTTTTGCCCGCAGGCGCTGGCCCTTGGATCTCTAGCCTATCGCGGTGGCTTTTTATCTTCACTGTGTGGACTGTTGCCTTCTGTCGGGTCTTGGGTGTTAGGGAACCCCTGGGGTTCCGGTCATTCTCGGATTTTACATAGTTACATAGTTACTAAGGTTGAAAAAAGACCTAGGTCCATCTAGTTCAACCTTCCTCCACCAGTTCTACATTTGGTCACTAAGTCATTTATAACCAACAATGTTTTGTGTACTGAGGAAATCATCCAGCCCTTTTTTAAAAGCGGTTATAGTATCTGCCATTACTACCTCTTGTGGTAGGGCATTCCACAGTCTGACTGCTCTAACTGTAAAGAACCCTTTCCTATTTAGCTGTCTGAATCGCTTTTCTTCCACTCGCAGTGAGTGCCCCCTGGTCCTTAGTATTGTCTTTGAAAGAAATAAGTCATGTGCCAGTCCTTTATATTGACCACACACATGTATTTATACATATAAATGAGATCTCCTCTGAGACATCTTTTTTCTAAGCTAAACATATCTAACTTTTCCAACCTGTCATCATATGGGAGGCCTCCATTCCTTGTAGTAGTCTAGTTGCCCTCCTTTGAACTGACTCTAACTTCTGAATGTCCTTTTTAAAATGTGGAGCCCAAAACTGGATCCCATATTCCAGATGTGGCCTTACAAGTGATTTATAGAGGGGTAACAATACGTTGGGATCACGGGATCTAATCTCTCTTTTATACACCCTAAAATCTTGTTTGCTTTAGCAGCTGCTGCTTGACACTGAGTGCTGCTGCTCAGCTTATTTGTAATGAGAATACCAAAGTCCTTCTCCTGTTCTGTAGTCCCGAGTTTACTTCCATTTAATGTATATGCAGCTATAGGATTACTCCGTCCTAGGTGCATTACTTTACATTTATCAACATTAAATCTCATTTGCCAAGTATCTGCCCATTCTGACATCTTATCCAGATCTTTTTGTAATATTGTACTATCAAGGTCTGTTTTTAATATCCTACATAGATTGGTGTCATCAGCAAAGACTGACACTTTACTATCAATCCCATCTACAAGGTCATTAATAAAGAGATTAAAAAGAATCGGTCCTAGCACAGATCCCTGCGGCACCCCACTGCTGACTATAGCCCTTTTAGAGAATGTACCATTTATGACTACTCTTTGTTTCCTATCTTTTAGCCAATTCCTTACCCAGTTGCATATAGTTTCCCCTAGTCCTTGCTTCTGGAGCTTTAGTATAAGGCTATTATGTGGTACAGTATCAAATGCCTTTGCGTTGTCGGCGGCTCCTAGCCTGGTCGGGGTCCAATGGCCCTGCCTTTGTGTTTGGTACAAATCTGCTCCCCGGCTCGGTACCGGCAGGCCACCGCCCGTCCCCGGTCCTACGGTTCCGCTGACTTGCACCACCTCCTGCAGACGGCCACCACCGTCTGCCGACCTTGCTGACAGTGCCTGGGCTCCTACCCAGACACTAGCAGTTTCTGTCCTCCAAACTCAGCTCCTCACTCCACTTCCACTGAACTCCAAACTCAACTAACTCACTGCTTTTTCCCGCCTCCAGGCATGTGAACTCATCAGTGGGTGGGGCCAACCGCCTGGCTCCGCCCCACCTGGTGTGGACATCAGACCCTGGAGGGAGGCTACAAGGGTTTTGTTTGACTGATGTAGACTATCCAGGGGAGGGGGTGTGTGTGATGTTATGTCTGTGACTACCTGGCTAGTCCAGGGCGTCACACATACAACGTATGAACCAAGATACAGCAGGTTTTTCACAGAATCATGGCTAAGAATGTTGGCATCTTTAAAATTGTTCCAAAAAAGGAAGTATTTTTTCCCAGAAAATTATTGCAATTACACATGTAAAAAGGCAATTTGGACATAATTTCACACAAAACCCCCAAAGTGGTCTGGACAAAATTGTTAGCACCTTTTCAAAACAACTTTGTTCAAACACATCTGTGGCCAGGGCTGTATTTTGCCTTCGTGCTGCCCTAGGCACTTTAAGTGGTCGCGCCCCTTATTGACAACGTAAAACTGAGTTTTCGCACACGACATCTGTTTAAGGCAGATCTACTCTGTAAAACACTTTAAGGCTATGTGCGCACGTTGCGTACAGTTCACTGCAGAAATTTCTGCAGCGATCTGAAGAGCACATGTGCGCTTCTAATCGCTGCAGAAAATGTCCGTAGTGAGCGCCGATTCCATGCGCTCTGCCTGCAGCTCCTGCCATAGACAGAGCAGGAGCTGCCGGCAAAGCGCAGGAAAGAAGTGACATGTCACTTCTTTTTACGCAGCGCTTCGGCAGTAGCCGAAGCGCTGCGCTCTAAAGCGCCATGTGCGCACGGCCCCTGCACAATCTCCATAGACTGTGCAGGGGACGCAGGACGCATGCAGTTACGCTGCGCTACAAAGCGCAGCGTAACTGCATGTATTTGCGCAACGTGCGCACATAGCCTAAAAAGTATCAATGAGAAACGAAGGGCACTAACCCCCCCCCCCCAATGGGGATCACCACGGGCACATCAAAACATAGCATGAGTATAAAATATTTCCACCACACCATCCCCACTTATATACTGTGACTGTCACACTGCCCCTAATAAACTACACACTGCCCTCCCTTATAAATTATACCCACCACACCTTCCTCAATTATGAAATATGATCTGCACATGGACCTCACATCATGCTGCCCCCTCCTCACAATGTCCCATGCATGCTGCCCCCTCCTCACAATGTCCCATGCATGCTGCCCCCTCCTCACAATGTCCCATGCATGCTGCCCCCTCCTCACAGTGTCCCATGCATGCTGCCCCCTCCTCACAGTGTCCCATGCATGCTGCCCCCTCCTCACAGTGTCCCATGCATGCTGCCCCCTCCTCACAATGTCCCATGCATGCTGCCCCCTCCTCACACTGTCCCATGCATGCTGACCCCTCCTCACAATGTCCATGCGTGCTGCCCCCTCCTCACAGTGTCCCATGCATGCTGCCCCCTCCTCACAATGTCCCATGCATGCTGCCCCCTCCTCACAATGTCCCATGCATGCTGCCCCCTCCTCACAGTGTCCCATGCATGCTGCCCCCTCCTCACAGTGTCCCATGCATGCTGCCCCCTCCTCACAATGTCCCATGCATGCTGCCCCCTCCTCACACTGTCCCATGCATGCTGCCCCCTCCTCACAATGTCCATGCGTGCTGCCCCCTCCTCACAGTGTCCCATGCATGCTGCCCCCTCCTCACAATGTCCCATGCATGCTGCCCCCTCCTCACAGTGTCCCGTGCATGCTGCCCCCTCCTCACAGTGTCCCGTGCATGCTGCCCCCTCCTCACAGTGTCCCGTGCATGCTGCCCCCTCCTCACAGTGTCCCGTGCATGCTGCCCCCTCCTCACAGTGTCCCATGCATGCTGCCCCCTCCTCACAGTGTCCCGTGCATGCTACCCCCTCCTCACAGTGTCCCGTGCATGCTGCCCCCTCCTCACAGTGTCCCATGCATGCTGCCCCCTCCTCACAGTGTCCCGTGCATGCTGCCCCTCTCCATGAGCTCCTAATGGTGCCTTCCTCTTTTCCATAATGACACCTCCATGCTGCCCACTCAACATACTAAGACCACCACACTAGCGCTTATGCTGAGACCCACACACACACACACACACACACACACACTACCCCACTCTTGATATTGACTCCCCCTACATTGTTCCACTCCATACTGAGCCCACACATGCTGACCATTCTCCATAATGAGCTCCCAATGCTGCCCCCCTCTTATTCTGAGTCCTTACACTCCCCCCCCAATCGATATTGTCATTGCTCTATCCCTCAACCCTTGTCCTCTGTCTCTAGCATTGGCCCCTCTCTCCCATTCCCCCAGCAGCAGCCTCTCTCCCCCCGCCTCCAGCAGCAGCCTCTCCCCCAGCATCAGCCTCTCTCCCCCCAGCCTCCCCCAGCATCAGCCTCTCTCCCCCCAGCCTCCCTCAGCATCAGCCTCCCTGCTCCCAGCTTACCCCAGCATCAGCCTCTCTCCTCCCAGCCTCCCCCAGCATGAGCCTCCTCCAGCATCAGCCTCTCCTCCCAGCCTCCCCCAGCATGATCCTCCTCCAGCATCAGCCTCTCTCCTCCCAGCCTCCCCCAGCATGAGCCTCCTCTAGCATCAGCCTCTCTCCTCCCAGCCTCCCCCAGAATGAGCCTCCTCCAGCATCAGCCTCTCTCCTCCCAGCCTCCCCCAGCATCAGCCTCCCTCCTCCCAGCCTCCCCCAGCATCAGCCTCCCTCCTCCCAGCCCCCCTCCTCTAAGCCTCCCCCAGCATCAGCCTCCCAGCCTCCCTGAGCATCAGCCTCCCTCCTCCAAGCCTCCCCCTCCCAGTCTCTCTCCCCCAGCCTCCCCCAGCATCAGCCTCCCTCCTCCCAGCCTCCCCCAGCATCAGCCTCCCTCCTCCCAGCCTCCCCCAGCATCAGCCTCCCTCCTCCCAGCCTCCCCCAGCATCAGCCTCCCTTCTCCCAGCCTCCCCCAGCATCAGCCTCCCTTTTCCCAGCCTCACCCAGCATCAGCCTCCCTCAGCATCAGCCTCCCCCAGCATCAGCCTCCCAGCCTCCCCCAGCATCAGCCTCCCGCCTCCCAGCCTCCCCCAGCATCAGCCTCCCGCCTCCCCCAGCATCAGCCTCTCTCCTCCCAGCCTCCCCCAGCATCAGCCTCCCGCCTCCCCCAGCATCAGCCTCTCTCCTCCCAGCCTCCCCCAGCATCAGCCTCTCGCCTCCCCCAGCATCAGCCTCTCTCCTCCCAGCCTCCCCCAGCATCAGCCTCTCTCCTCCCAGCCTCCCACAGCATCAGCCTCCCTCCTCCCAGCCTCCCCCAGCATCAGCCTCCCTCCTCCCAGCCTCCCCCAGCATCAGCCTCCCTCCTCTCCCAGCATCAGCCTCTCTCCTCCCAGCCTCCCACAGCATCAGCCTCTCTCCTCCCAGCCTCCCACAGCATCAGCCTCTCTCCTCCCAGCCTCCCACAGCATCAGCCTTCCTCCTCCCAGTCTCCCACAGCATCAGCCTCCCTCCTCCCAGCCTCCCCCAGCATCAGCCTCCCTCCTCCCAGCCTCCCCCAGCATCAGCCTCCCTCCTCCCAGCCTCCCCCAGCATCAGCCTCCCTCCTCCCAGCCTCCCCCAGCATCAGCCTCCCGCCTCCCCCAGCATCAGCCTCTCTCCTCCCAGCCTCCCCCAGCATCAGCCTCTCGCCTCCCCCAGCATCAGCCTCTCTCCTCCCAGCCTCCCCCAGCATCAGCCTCTCGCCTCCCCCAGCATCAGCCTCTCTCCTCCCAGCCTCCCCCAGCATCAGCCTCTCTCCTCCCAGCCTCCCACAGCATCAGCCTCCCTCCTCCCAGCCTCCCCCAGCATCAGCCTCCCTCCTCCCAGCCTCCCCCAGCATCAGCCTCCCTCCTCTCCCAGCATCAGCCTCTCTCCTCCCAGCCTCCCCCAGCATCAGCCTCTCTCCTCCCAGCCTCCCACAGCATCAGCCTCTCTCCTCCCAGCCTCCCACAGCATCAGCCTCCCTCCTCCCAGCCTCCCCCAGCATCAGCCTTCCTCCTCCCAGCCTCCCCCAGCATCAGCCTCCCTCCTCCCAGCCTCCCCCAGCATCAGCCTCCCTCCTCCCAGCCTCCCCCAGCATCAGCCTCCCTTCTCCCAGCCTCCCCCAGCATCAGCCTCCCTTCTCCCAGCCTCCCCCAGCATCAGCCTCCCTTCTCATCAGCCTCCCTTCTCATCAGCCTCCCTCCTGATCAGCCTCCCTTCTCATCAGCCTCCCTTCTCATCAGCCTCCCTCCTCATCAGCCTCCCTCCTCATCAGCCTCCCTCCTCCAAGCCTCCCCCTCCCCCTCCCAGCCTCCCCAAGCATCAGCCTCCCTCCTCCCAGCCTCCCTCAGCATCAGCCTCCCTCCTCCAAGCCTCCCCCAGCCTCAGCCTCCCTCCTCCCAGCCTCCCCCAGCATCAGCCTCTCTCCTCCCAGCCTCCCCCAGCCTCAGCCTCCCTCCTCCCAGCCTCCCTCAGCCTCCCTCCTCCCCCAGCATCAGCCTCCCTCCTCCCAGCCTCCCCCAGCATCAGCCTTCCTCCTCCCAGCATCAGCCTCCCTCCTCCCTCAGCATCAGCCTCCCTCCTCCAAGCCTCCCTCAGCATCAGCTTCCCTCCTCCAAGCCTCACCCTCCCAGCTTCCCCCAGCATCAGCCTCTCTCCTCCCAGCCTCCCCCAGCATCAGCCTCCCTCCTCCCTCAGCATCAGCCTCCCTCCTCCAAGCCTCCCTCAGCATCAGCTTCCCTCCTCCAAGCCTCACCCTCCCAGCCTCCCCCAGCATCAGCCTCTCTCCTCCCAGCCTCCCCCAGCATCAGCCTCCCCCAGCCTCAGCCTCCCTCCTCCCCCAGCCTCAGCCTCCCTCCTCCCCCAGCCTCAGCCTCCCTCCTCCCTCAGCCTCCCTCCTCCAAGTCTCCCTCAGCATCAGCTTCCCTCCTCCAAGCCTCACCCTCCCCCTCCCAGCCTCCCCCAGCATCAGCCTCCCTCAGCATCAGCCTCCCTCAGCATCAGCCTCCCCCTCCCAGCCTCCCCCAGAATCAGCCTCTCTTCTCCCAGCCTCCCCCCCAGCTTCAGCCTCTCTCTCCCCCCAGCCTCAGCCTCTCTCTCCCCCCAGCCTCAGCCTCTCTCTCCCCCCAGCCTTAGCCTCTCTCTCCCCCCAGCCTCCCCCCCAGCCTCAGCCTCTCTCTCTTCCCAGACTCCCCCCAGCCTCAGCCTCTCTCTTCCCAGCCTCTCTCTCTTCCCAGCCTCCCCCCAGCCTCAGCCTCTCTCTCTTCCCAGCCTCCCCCCAGCCTCTCTTCCCAGCCTCCCCCCAGTCTCAGTCTCTCTCTCTTCCCAGCCTCAGCCTCTCTCTCTTCCCAGCCTCCCCTCAGCCTCTCTCTTCCCAGCCTCTCTTTTCCCAGCCTCAGCCTCTCTCTCTCTTCCCAGCCTCCCCCCAGCCTCTCTCTCTTCCCAGCCTCCCTCTCTTCCCAGCCTCCCCCCAGCCTCTCTCTCTTCCCAGCCTCCCCCAGCCTCAGCCTCTCTCCCCCCAGCCTCCCCTTGCATGATTACAGTGGACAAAAAGAGGCATCGCAATTTGCAACGATCATCAACTAACCTGTAAGGAGCCCATACATTCTAGGCTCTGACTCTGCCTTACCTGCTCCGGTGCCCGCCGCCCTGCTATGGCTGGCTCCTCTTCTGGCTTGCTCCAGCTGCAGACGCGTCCTCCTCCGCGGCGTGTGTCATCTGCAGGATTGGACGCTGCAGCATGGGGCAGTGAGCTGACTGTCCCCGGAAGTGCAGGCCATGGAACTTCCGGGGTTAGTCAGCTCACTATGCCTGGCGCCCGCCATGTATTTAAATAGACAGCAGAAGTGCGCCTGTCCTCCCTCCCAACCCCCCCCCCCCCCCCCCGAACACAGCCGAGTGTAACGGAGGGAGGGACGGGGGGCGGGGATGTAAAAAAAAAAAAAAAAAAAAAAAAAAAATTATATATTTTTTTTTTTTTTTTTTTTTTGCTGCCAGAAAGTGCCGCCCCCCGCAACGTGCCGCCCTAGGCACGGGACCACGGGTGCCTAGTGGCAAATACGGCCCTGTCTGTGGCAAGTAACAAGTGTGGGCAATATGATAATCACATCTGAAACTAGATAAAAAGGGGAGAAGTTGATTCAATCATTGCATTGTATGTCTGTGTGTGCCACACTAAGCATGGAGAACAGAAAGAGGAGAAAAGAACTATTTGAGGACCTGAGTACCAACATTTTTGAAAAATATCAACAATCTCAAGGTTACAAGTCCATTTCCAGAGATCTTGATGTTCATTTGTCTACGGTGCGCAACATAACAAGTTTACAACCCATGGCTCTGTAGCTAATCTCCCTGGACGTGGATGGCAGAGAAAACTTGATGAAAGGTTGCAACACAGGATAGTCAGGATGGTGGATAAGCAGCCCCAATCAAGTTTCAAAGAAATTGAAGCTGTCCTACAGGCTCAGGGTGCATCAGTGTCGGCGCAAACTATCCATACACATTTAAATGAAATAACAAACTATGGCAGGAGACCCAGGAGATCTCACTGCTGACACCGAGATATAAAAAAAGCTAGATTGCTGTTTGCCAAAATGTATGTGAATAAGCCAAACTCCTTCTGGGAAAGTGTACCATGTACAGATGAGACCATGATAGAGCTTTTTGGTAAATCACATCATTTTACTGTTTACTGAAAATGAAAAGAACACAGTACCTACAGTCCAATATGGTAAAGGTTCAAAAATCTTTTGCAGTTGTATTGCTGCCTCTGGCACTGGGTGCCTTGACCATGTGCATTGTTTTGGGTCGCAATGTAGTGCCTAATGTCAAAATCTGAGTTTGCATCCTGGGTCATAAGTCTTCCATCAGGAAAATGACCCCAAACATGCTTCAAATAGCACCCAGAAATGGATGGAAATAAAGTGCTGGAGTCTTCTGAAGTGGCCAGAGATCATTCAGGATCTAAATCTTATTGAACACCTGTAAAGAGATCTTAAAATTGCGGTTGGGGGAAGATACCTTCAAAGATGAGAGGCCTGGAGCAGTTTGGAAAAGAAGAGTGGTCCAAAATTCCAGTTGAGAGGTGTAAAAAGCTTGTTGATGGTGATAGGAAGCGATTGATTGCAGTTATTTATTCAATAGGATGTATAACCAAATATTAAGTTGAGGATACCAACAATTTTGTCCGGGGTCCAGGCTCATTTTGGCGTTTTTTGTGAAATTATGTCCAATCTGTATTTTTTCATTTTTTGTTGTTGTTACATTACACACAAAGGAAATTCACATGTGTAGAACACAACATGTGTAATTGCAATAATTCTCTTCAACAATTTGAAGGGTGCCAACACTTTTGGCCATGATTGTATTCACAAAAACCTGGATGTGCACTTCTACACTATATATGCGATGTTATCTTCGCACAAGGTAATCCAAATTGAACCACCCGCTTTTCACATGTCAGCACGAGAGGCTGAGCTGAAGGCACTCACTTAATTGTGTAAACTGGCAAAAAGTAAAATTGGTAATGTGTACACAGACTCATATTACGTATTTGGTATTGCCCATGAATATGACCCTCTCTGGATGGACAGAGCATTACTTACATCAACTGATAAGCCCATTAAACATACAGAACTAGTAAAACCATTAATAGAGGCACTCTTGTTACAAGTTCAGGTAGGCATAATGAAGGTGAAACCAAAGATTACTCGCTGGAGGTAGCGGGGAAACTGATGGGCGAGTGAGGCTAAAACAATGACAAGGTGACTTAGAGAAAAGAGGATGGTGACATGAATTCAGCAAGCCTAAATGACCTAAAATCTCTCCAGCAGCAGGTTGACTAAACAGAGAAAGAACACTTTGACAAAATGGGAGCTGATCTAAACTTAAATAGAGTATGGGAGAGTAAGTATAAATTGTGTCCACCAAGGTCCCTGTTCCTCATGATGGTGCAAGTAACCCATGGCCCCACTCACGCCCCATAAAGTCACCGGTTTAACATTATAAATGAATACTGAATCACTCCTGGTTTCAGTTACATAGTTTACAAACACATACTGTCCTGCCTGAACCATGTAGAGCACAACACATATAAAACAGTAAAAGTCTCTAAGAAAGCAATACCCATGCTACTGTAGTCTGCAGTTATTGTGAAACTATAGCGCATGATGATAGAGGCGCACAGTACACTGGAAGAAATAATGAAGAGACTTATGCAGGCCCTGGGAACAGAGCAGGCATTCCATGCTCCTTATCACCTGCAAAGTAGTTGTAAAGTGGAAAGACTAAATTGGATAGATATGAACCAGCTGCATCTAGGTTATTGGGTGGTCATACGCAGACACATAAGAAAAAGCCTAGACCCAAGTCCACCTCCAGTGATATTGAAGACAAGTCCACCTGAATCCACACTAGTCAATGTGAAAAAGTCACTTCACCAGCAGAAGAACAATTCAACTATTTTTTCTGGTAGGAGTAGTAGGATTATTGGAACAACAAGGTCACTGAATAACATTTTTATGAGGACTGCAACAATAAACTTAAATGGTACAATATGTTTCTCATAGAGAAGATGGAATCAGAAAAGTCTCAGGACTGTAGGATCTGTACACATAGTATGATATTTTCCAGGACAATGCTGCATTTAGCCCTAACCTTGGAATAATAGAAGGTATTGACCTCACACTGCATATACAATGAAACAACCTAGATTCAATCCAGATTTTTGGGAAAGGATGTGCCTCGTCATGTGTCTGCCACACTGACGATAGCTGGGTCGGTCATTAACCCCTGGTTCCATCTAAATATAGCATGAGCGGGGGGACAGATAAGATAGATGGATTAGGATCCCGACCTAGGTAGACTAGTCACCAAAATATATATCGGGATTCCTAATTCAGGCCTCATTCCTTATAGTAGGCTATGGTTCAGTCTTCAACACAATGGTGTCAGTACCTTTGGTGATCATAATTGCTTCCATGGATATTATTATTCCATAAAAGCAGATACTATTTTGTCTATTGCTCTATGTAGACATAAAAGCACCGATATAAGTATTACCCATGCTTTTAAACAGCTTATGTATTATGAGTTCATTAGTCCCTAATTGATTTATGACCACTATTAGTGGGGTGTGGATCATGTGGGTGTTTACACTAAGGGTGGATGAGTTAAGCAAGTAGTGGGTCTAATTCCCATGAAGGCACCTATGAGGCAAAAACCCCTTACAAAAGGGGAAATTTAACATAGGAATGTTAATGTTTTTACAGTCTCTTGTTTTGTCTAATATTTTCTTATGTCATATGCAAGGATTTGAGATGGGGTGTATGCTGGGAGAGAAATGTGAACTAATTGTTATGAGAACTAATCACTGAGAGGACGGGGTGGAGTGGAATTTCCCATGGGATTTTTGTATGAGGCATCCTTTGTTTGTAAAAATAGTATAAGGCACCTACAGTACCTTTTCATTGAAGAACTGCTCAACACAGATACACAATTACTTACCTTAAAATCTGCTAAAGGTTGCATTCATACATTTGATCAGCTTTTGCTAAAACTGTTTTTATACCAAATTTGAGTTCCAAGCTTGCATCAACTACAACACTCAATTCTCTTCTGCCTGTGCAGCGCTTGTTGTCACTCCCTCCCTAGTTTTGCACTTTTATTACCTGCCAAGAATAATGGGATGAGTGAAATGACAACTGCTCTGAGCACATTTCTGACAATGTGATGCACATACACCTCTTTAACATCTACTATGATAAACCATCACACTGGTCTCCAAGAGGACCAGTTCTCTCACACATGGTATCTTCAGCGGTCACTGATACTCTCTGTCACACAAGCCCACCTTACCTCTGGTCTTTTAATGTAGCTCCATCAGGTGCCTGCCCATCCCACTCAGGACAGCCCTATCCTGGTTACCATCTTCTACCAGATCCTGGCCTGACTTTAATGGCTTCTCTACCTCAAGACTGCACCACCGGATACATGCTATCAATCTTCTTAGTCTGTGTGTATCAGTCACAATGTTGTCACTAATATCACTCTCGTCTGGTGGAACTGGTCCACTTTACATGTTCCAGTTCACATTGTGGCTATTTCTTTGTCCTTCCTACCTGGGGTGCGGTGGAGACCCTTATGGCAGACTTGGCGATACATACCATTCATCACTTGTCATTTTAGCTCATGACGAAGGCGCAGACTCTCACTCATCCATTATATGACTTCGTCCTTCACGCCATACATCAAGTCATATATATTCTCACCTCAGACAGTTACCTCAATTAACCCCTTCCATACTCGAATGAAGATCTAGATAGTTCAATGTTATCAAACATGGCCACAGTATAACATTTACGTGGCCTGAACTGTGTCCAAAATAAATAAACACATATTACAACATAACATGTTATTAGAAGCAAGGCAAATTGGGATTTTTTTTTCCACCCATTAACACCTCAATGAAGAGCTATGTAATTTTATAACCTCGTTCGATCAGTTCAACATTTACAGAGGAATGTATTGCAGCTAAAATCCAGGTGTGGCTGCTCCTCAGGAAGCTGTGACCATAGTGGATATACTGGGAGGGACGTACCCGTATCTGTATAACACTGGAGGGAAAAGGGGAACTTTGCTCTTATTTAATGGACTGAACATGATGACTGTGCGGCTGGCAGCTGTGCTCCTGTGTATGCTGTATGTGTCTGAAGGTAAGATACACCTGTATTATTTGCCTAGACGAGGAGTAACCTATAGTCTGACTATAGCAAATATATGGAGCCAACATAAGGACATCATAAAAGAAGCCTCTCTACGAGAATCCTTAAGAAAGTGATTTCACGACAACTTTGATTTAAATATAGTATACTAAGCTCACTGTCTCTTCAGCTATCTCTTCTCTCTCCACTTTCGATGGGTTCTCTTTTCTATCTCTTCTATCCCTTCTTTCTTCTGTTTCTTCTACTCTTCTATTTTTTTACATCTCTCTATTTAGTTCCCTCTTATATCCCCTTTTTTACCTCTTCTATTTATTATCTCCTCTTCTCTCTCTCATCTATCTTTTCATTATCTCTCTCCCCTTCTATCTCTTCCTTTTCTCGTCTACACCTTCTCTCTTCTATTTCCTCACACTCATTTATACCTCCAGCTTCTAATTTCTCTTTTATTTTTTCTTTCTTGCTCTCTTCTATTTTCCCCCTTCTATATCTTCTATTTTCTTTCTCATTGATCATTTCTATCCATATCTCTTCTTTTCTAAATCCTCTCTCTCTTTTACCTCTTCTGTCTCTTCACCTCACTCATCTGTCTTCTCTCTGCTCCATTTCTGTTTTTTCACTCTCTTATCTCTTCTAATTATAACTGGTAGTAATAATAATGTATTATTTATATTTGTATTTCAAAACCCCTTGTGTCAGTGAATCAAACAGACTTATTTTTTATCTCATTTTTAGTTTTTATTAACAGAATAACAAGAAAAAGTACATAAAAATTCCAAATGCTCAAATTTTTCCCCTTCTTTAAATTCCAAGCACCATCCATATCCAAAATTAAGCAAATCAGTCATATGTAAATTATAAAAACGTACCTTGATATTGCTGACGGGTTATAGCACCATCTCTGTCAAGCACATAGACTTCTAATGGAAGGAAACTACAAATATACAACATTCTCAGAGCGCTTGAGTCCCGTTGATGGAACTTCCATTGATCAGACACCAATCTTGGGGTAACCCCTTAGTAAGCAGCAGACATGAGATATTTGTTGTCTGATCCAAACAATTTTGATGGGTGTCTGTATCCCGCCATACACATTTAATTTACTACAAATTTGCCTTGATCAGATAATAATTTATTTAAATTAGGATATTTACATTGTATTTTGGTAAAATTGTGGGATTATTGTGTGTATTATTATATATTTTTCAATGGGTAAATAAAAAATAAAAATGCAAATGATTTTTCACAAATAAATCATTCCATCTTAGATAAAGAAGAACTTGAGCATATCTGATTGTTTGTGAACCAAATTTCATTTTGTCAAATGGATTTTAAAAATAAAGGATTAAATATTAACGATTAGTAAGTTGTCAAAATGCATGTTTGGACTTTGTGTTTTGCATAGCTACTAGCTTCTAATATAGGAGAGGATAAGGGGTGTAAAAGGGGTGTAAAGGGGCATGAAATGGGCATAGAGGGGGCACTGGATATGTTTGATCCACAGCCAGTAACCTCCTTGATGCCCATCGCTTATAGCTGGCAAGTATTAGTAGATCTCATTTCTCACAGTATTGCCATCTTGATGACTGACCTAATGTCTTCAGATGCGTGAAGACTTTGACCGTGTTTTTAATGCAGCTTTCCTAATTTAAGTTGGTTTCCACTTTCAGCAGCATTTTCCATTTCAAGTGCAAAATGTTGCACCCAACTGGGAGAAAAAATATCGAAAGCACTTTTAAAGAAAGTGAAGAGCTATGAAATTCAGAAACAGGATGGAAATTGTCACCTTCATGCTATAGTGTAAGTATACAGTTTCATGCCTGAATGATATTCAACTTTGTTAATGCTAAAGCCCAGTCTTATAAATAACAATTTAGACGTATGGAAGATGATCACTATCATGTACCTCAAAGGGATTGTCTCACCAGAGACAACTGTCACAGGTTGGCTAAGCTAGTTGGGAGAACTGAACTGGCCCTAAGACTGGGATCCTTGCGCTAACCCTCAACCCAGTGGTATACTTAAGGGTAATGAGTTCTGGACCCCCAGGGTGTCCCTGTCTCCTATTCATGCCCTGACCTAACCGCCCACACCCTCCGCCACCCCCAGGGTGGACAAGACACACCGAGGTAACTCCCTTCCAAAAAAAAGACACAGACATGAGGAAGAACTGAAACTCACTCACTCTGAAAACAACCCCAAAGGGAAGACAAAGGCACGGGGGGAAATAAAATATAATGGAGGAAGTAACACACACCAAGGGATACTTTCCCAGCATACTAGCAACGGATTACGGGTCACCAAGGAGGATTGCTAAGGGCACCGGATATTCGCAAGAGCACGAGCAGATGCTATCTTTGTCGATCTCCTAACAAACTCCCCAGCCTTAAATAGGGAGAGACCAGCTGTGGATGATAATCAGCAACCTGCTCAGAGAAGGATTAACGCCTACATATCTGAGAGCAGTGGACACAACTTAGCCGATGCCTTGCAGAGCTGAGCATTATAAACAAACCAGATTTCATGTCAGACTCTGCAATGTAAACAGGGTCCAATGCCGTTGCTGTAATCCACGATCCGAACAGCTCATGACAACAACCCATCCAGATTAGAGCCACCATAACTTTGAATAACACCAGCAAACAGCTGATTTTACCAGTAAACCATGGCCAGCTTTACAAGTATATCACATTCAGATTAATGGTAACCCCTGTAATGCATAGAGAGTTCCAGTTTGCCAGGGTGGGCATCACTATTAGAGAGTGGTTTTGGCTTGTGGTTTTGGCTCATAGAGTCGAGTCTGAGAAGATTCCCCAGTAAGACAATTGAGTAGATGTTGTTTCTTTGACCATTTTTAATTGACCCATTCAGCTTCATAGAAAGTGGCAGCTTTTGCATGCTTAACTCTCTACCCAAAAAAAAGGGTGGACCTAATTTTTTATAATGGGTATAAGATTTGTAAATCTTATAATAGGCTGTTATTTGTTTTTCAGTTTGTACCTGAATTATAAGAGCCTGTGTATGAATCCTAAAAATATGCGGGTCAGGCAGTGGATCCGAAGGAAAAATAAGAAAAATTCTGGTGACGAAGTACAGAAAAAAAATAACCAAGGAAGAAAAAAGAGAAATAAAAAGAACAAGAAGAAAAAGATCAGAAAAGTTATCAGACAACTGCTATAACTATTACCAGTACCCTATTTCCAGTTAGCATTAACATTTCATTACCCAAGGACATATGTCCCCCTCTTGCATTTTTCCTGCAATATTTACTTGCCACATGTACAATTTAATCTTGACAATGCACCATGTCATACATGACATGACAATGTATGTGCTAGAGAGCGGCATTCACAATTCTATAGGGTTCAGGTCTGAAATTTCGTAACACTTTCTTCACACTTGCTCTAGTGATTTGTATTCTGGGAGCTAATGCATTACAAGAAGATGATGTAAGGAACAAAAGGATTTCAGACCCTAAAAAGGCCGATTTAGACCATACGCTTTCAAATGTTGATGACTTTTTGAAACTTCAAAGAGTTTGACAAATGCCAACATTGCGAGCAGTCATTGGCATAAATGAAAAATGACAGATGGGCTACAGTTTCAGTGGAATATCAATATTGTAGCTTCATTAATAATGACCGCTTCCACCCATGTCACAGAACAAGGTCAATGTGATATGGATTTACAAGTCAGAATGTCAACCATATATTAAACTTGAAAGCTATCCCATATTTATTAAATATTTCATAAGTTACTGATCGCTGGGAACTCCACTGATCATGAGACCAGGAGTGCAATGTCCTATGTTTAAATTTGGCTGCAATTAAGCCTGTGCTCAGCTCTTGAATTCCAAGTCTATGAGACTGAGAAAGTTAGACAAGTGCTATCATCTATCTCCATCGGTGTCAAAAACTTTGAATATTATGGCTATGTGCACGCTCAGCTGCTGCTGCATTCAAATAATAACCTTGGGAAGTGATGTGAGTCACAATCAGTGGGAATTCCAGAAATCTTGACGTGATCACTAGTGAAGAGCATGCACTACCATGCTTAGGGGCTCGGTATTCTTTAAGAGTAGTGTGACGCTCAGATGGACACAACTTCAGCACTTGAGTATAATGGAAGTCAATGGAGGACTCTAGCATTTTTTTGGGAAATCATCCAGAAAAATGCTCAAGTCCCCCATTGACCACCATTATACACAGATGCCTGAATCTGGCCATCCGAGCGTCCAACTGCTCATAACAAGTATCAAACACCTTAGCATGGTAGTGCTCTCTCATCGCTAGCTACGAGTATTGAGCACCTGAGCATGGTAGTGCTCGCTCATCACTAGCTAAGAGTGCACATGAGCATGGTAGTGCTCTTTCATCGCTAGCTACGAGTATTGAGCAGCTGAGCATGGTAGTGCTTGCTCATCACTAGCTATGAGTATTGAGCACCTGAGCATGGTAGTGCTCGCTCATCGCTAGCTAAGAGTGCACCTGAGCATGGAAGTGCTCGCTCATCACAAGTGGTCCCCTGTCAATCTCTTTAAGGACAACTTATTTTCTATATGATCTTCTAAACTTATTAGTGTATGGCCAGCTTTACTGCCTTTACAACTAGTAATAAGCACGGTGACTGTATTCAATGGAGAACTGTGGAACGATTTATTGCATTGGAACAAATATAATTGTAACTGAGAATCAGTAATGATATGCACTCACAAAGTTACTCAACTATATAAATGATATGTTTATATAACCTGTAAATGTATATCTATACATAAAAAAGTAAATTGATATTTAAAGGTGAATATAAACATAATGGTGCATTTACATTGGTTGATCGGGAAAGAAAAACACTTGTTTCCTGAAAGTCATATAGTTTAAACAGCCTGTCAATAACCAGATTTTTGAGAAAAACTCTTGTTCGTCTGGTGAATTGATTTTTAAGCTTGATTTAAAATCATTGTTCTTGGTAGCACATGATCATGGATAAACAGAAGATGTGCTGCATAGAACTGTGACAGTCTATGTGCAAACCATCCGTTGTCGATCAGCTTCTATGTAGCTGTTTAACACTACATGACAAGTAGTTGAAATACACGCTAAAGGGTGCTTTACACGCTGTGACATTGCTAGCGATTGTTAGCGATGTCGAGCGCGATAGCACCCGCCCCCGTCGTTCGTGCGACATTTGGTGCTCGCTGCCGTAGCGAACATTATCGCTACGGCAGCGTCACACGCACATACCTTGTCAGCGACGTCGCTGTGACTGCCGAACAATCCCTCCTTCAAGGGGCAGGTGCGTTCAACGACATCACTGCGGCGTCACTAAGCGGCCGGCCAATAGAAGAGGATGGGCGGAGATGAGCGGGACGTAACATCCCGCCCACCTCCTTCCTTCCTCATTGCCGGTGGACGCAGGTAAGGAAAGGTTCGTCGTTCTTGCGGTGTCACACATAGCGATGTGTGATGCCGCAGGAATGACGAACAACATATTAAGGAAAGGAGCGACGTGTCAATGATCACCGTTTTTGAACAATTTTGCGATCGTTGATTGTCGCTCCTTGGTGTCACATGCTGCGATGTCGCTACCGGCGCCGGTTGTGCGTCACTAACGACGTGACCCCGGCGATATATCGGTAGCGATGTCACAGCATGTAAAGCACCCTTAAGAGTAAAGAGGACCTATCAGTGGATTCATGCTGCCCAAACCATGGGCAGCATGGATCAGAGACTGGCTGCTGACAGCTAAATTGTTCTCTCTTTCTATAGTACCCGGCCAGATCTCTAAATATTCTTTGAAGATCTGGATGGTACCATAGTTGGAGATGAGACTATTCCGGTGCCGCCATTGGCCAACTTTTCCCATTACTGCTCTAGTTGATTGACAGGTCTTTCGCTGTATGAGAGATCTGTCAATCAAAAATAGACAGTTTTTTTCCTGGAAGAAACATGGGCAATTTTGCAAACGCTCATCTGAACTCGACCGAACAGAGATTGCACAGCCGTGCACCATGTAGATGAGCTGTACTGCTCCATAATACGGAGCCATTGTGCCAATGTGCAATCACCCTTCAGGGAAAGTCCTCCTCAGTCGTGTGCATAAGTTTGGAAGCAAATGAAAAGTTGTAGAATGGAAAAGCAGGAACGAAAAAGAGGATGTGAATATAAAATAATTTTATATATTTCTATGTCTTTTTCTTTAAAAAAAAAATGTTTTATAAAATATTCTCTTGTTTAGTGTGTGGGGGGAGGGGGGTTAAAAGAAGATTGTTATACGTAGGAAGTATGTGCACTATTTGGGGTCTCCTACAATGGTCACATATGAACTAAGAATGGTCCCTTTATAGGTTTAAAGAGAACCTGTCCTCAGGATTTACCCCTGGAAGGTTTTAGAAATGCTTTATCAGCCACCTAATACCCTCTTTATGATTAGCCCTGCAGACAGCGGACTAGTCAGGACCAAAGTCAATCAATTTAACTGCACAGGGGGAGGGGACATCCACAATAATAACAGATATCTAGTCATGTTCCAGGCTGAGGAGGGAGGAGGAGATGAGGGACGGCTTCTTCTCCTCCTCACACATGCCGGGATGTCGGTTACACTGCTGTGGGCATGTGCTTACACCGCGCAATGGCTTTATTGGCAGTGGACCTGGACTAGTCAAGCAGGGAGAGCATGGAACATTAAGCTTCGTCTTTAAACACTTGCATTTATTGATTAAGGATAATTCCAACATCATGAAAGATGGTATTATTCTGATGAAGATGTCCTAATACCTTCTAGAGGTAAATCCTGATGACTCACGCCATACGAGTAAAGATACCGGATGAACCAGAAATGTGTTTGTGTTTCTGCTGATGGACAGTGTTTGGATAGAAAGATGTTTTTATAACTTTACAAATAAAGTAAAAGATTTTATATCAGTTGAGCTGGATCCTTTTTCAAAATACCATGCCGGTTTCCATCCCTGGCACTAATGCTGCTCAGAGCTATGGGAAGAAATAGGCTTTGTCATTGAGCTGGCTTCTTCCTTCATTGTATATCATTATTGTTTAACTGTCAATAAGAGGCGATCAACACATCACATCAAGCTCAAGATGCAAAAAAATAAGCTGTCACTGATTCCCAGATCTGAAAAATGAGAATGCTACGGGTCTTGAAAAATGGCGACAAAAGCACAATTCTTTTTTTTGACAAATTTTTCCTTTTTTCCCCCTGGCTTAGATAAAAGTAAAACTATACATGTTTGGTATCTATGAACTCATAACAACCTGGAGAATCATACTGCCAAATTAGTTTTACCATATAGTGAACATGGTAAGTAAAATTCCCCAAAAAACAATCATGGAATTGCACTTTTTTTTGGAATTTCACTGCACTTAGATTTTTTTTCTCCGTTTTCCAGTAGAATATGTGGCAGGGTGAATGGTGTCATTCACAGGTACAACTCGTCCCTCAAAAAACAAGCCCTCATATGGCTATACTGAAAAATAAAAAAGTTATAGCTCTTAGGAAGAAGCGGAGGCAAAAACAAAACCGAAAAAGGGAAAAGCGCCCAGGGCTGAAGGGGTTAAGTATTACACATTTCCTAGTGAAATCAATGGCTTGCCTGTGTAATTCAGGACAGAACAATATACGTTCTACATTCTGGCCCTGGGATGAGTCTCCTGAACAAAATACCCCCTCCCCTCTATTGGCTTACCAGCAGGGTCGGACTGGCCCACCAGGCTGCTGGGGATCCCCCGGTAGGCCCTGAGCCCTTAGTGGGGCTTCACATAAGGCCTCAGGCTGGTAACCCCGGGCTGGGCTAGGGCAGGGGGCCCCAGGCAGCTCTACCAGCGGCAGTGCTGAGGCCACAGGGCCAACAGTTTCTATGTTGACCGGTGCTGCACTGCTCCTTTAATTGTTTGTGTGCCGTACCAGCCATGTCACAGTTAACAGACATGGCCACATCTGGTGTGATGTCACACAGTGCGCCGTGCACTCAGCACTGCTGCTTCCCACTGGAGAGGATCTGCAATAGAGCCTACGGGCTGGAAGGGAGACAAGCTGGGGGAAGGTAAGAACTCCCCTAATATGTGTGTATGTTTGTGTATATGTCTGTTTATATGACTTTTATTTGCATACATGAGTATAATCTGTGTACATATTTGTGTATGTACAGTATGTCTGTACATTAGTGCATGTGCTTGTCTGCAGTCTTGTGCATGCATGTGCCTGTGTGTCTATGTATTTGTGCTTGTCTGTGCATAGGCTTGACTGTGTGCATGTATGTGTCTACCTGTGTGTGCATGCTTGTGCCTGTGTGTTTATGTATGTGTGTGTGCATGTGTTCATTCTTGTGCATGTGTTTGCCTGTCTGCATGTCTAAATATGTGTGTGTCTGTGTGCATGCATGTGCCTGACTGCAGTCGTGTGCATTTCTGTATGTGTGCGTGTGTCTGTTTGTGTGGTTATGTATGTGTGCGTTTTTGCATTCATGTGCGTGTCCATGTGAATATGTGCATATGTCTGTCTACGCGCACCTGTATGCATATGTGTACGTTTTTGTGCATGCCTATGTGTCTGTCTATGTGTATGTGTGCCTGTTAGTGTATCAGCAAGTCTGTGTGTGTATGTATGTAAGCGTGTATGTATGTAAACATGTGTATGTGCACATTTCTCTGTCTACATATGTGTGCCTGTCTTCATGTCTGTGTGCTTGTCTTCATGTGTGTTCATGTCTGTGTATTTACGTTTGTATGAGTGAGTGAACTTGTCTGCATGAGTGTGCATTTGTCTGCATTTGTTGCATATGTCTGTGTGCATTTGTCTGCATATATCTGTGTGCCTGTCTACTAGAGTTGAGCGCGGTTCGCGGTTCGTGGTTCTCCAGTTCGCGGCTCGAGTGATTTTGGGGGCTGTTCTAGATCGAACTAGAACTCGAGCTTTTTTGCAAAAGCTCGATAGTTCTAGATACGTTCGAGAACGGTTCTAGCAGCAAAAAGCAGGGCTTTTTACAGCTACAGTGTGCAGGAGCCATCGCTGGCAGCCTGCCAGAAGCTGGTAACCAAGATAAACATCGGGTATCCAAGCAAAGCGCTTTGGTTAGTAACCCGATGTTTATCCTAGTTACGTGCAGGAAGCCCACACTTCCCCGCTCAGCTCGCTCCACCCCCTCCTGCCCGCGGCATGTACACACGTACACACACACACACACACACACACACACTCTGCACACATGGCCCCGCTCGGCTTACCTGCGGTGATGAAGTCCTGCCATCCCGACCTCAGCGCTGTCACTGTCCTCCATGGCCGCCGCTTGTCACATCACCTTCTCTCGCTTCCGACCCGAGACTGACTAGCGGTGACGTCACGGGCCTCTCGCGATACTTGGCTGTGAAGGCGGCGGTCATTGAACTCAGTGACAGGTGCTGTCGGCAGTGCAGGACATCAGCGCAGGTAATGTACCTCGCTGACAGAAGCACTTGTCATGCCCTGCAGTGACCTGGGCTGACCTATTGATGTTAGCTCAGGTCACTGCACTGCTCTCCCAGCCAATGGGGAACATTCTGCTCTTCATTGACTGGGACAGTGTGGATCGTCATGGCAACCCCTTGGATTACACCAGACCTGGATTTGTTTTTCTTTCTAATAAATTGGTTAAAGAGGGAATGTTTTGGGGAGTGTTTTTTCAAATAAAAATGTGTTTGTCGTCTATTTTTTTTATTACTGACTGGGTTGGTGATGTCGGGTATCTGATAGACGCCTGACCTCACCAACCCCAGGGCTTGATGCCAGGTGACATTACACATCTGGTATTAACCCCATATATTACCCCGTTTGCCACCGCACCAGGGCGCGGGATGAGCTGGGGCGAAGCACCAGGATTGGCGCATCTAATGGATGCGCCACTTCTGGGGCGGCTGCGGCCTGCTATTTTTAGGCTGGGTAGAGTCCAATAACCATGGACCTCCCTAGTCTGAGAATATCAGGCCCCAGCTGTCTGCTTTACCTTGGCTGGTGATCCAATTTTGGGGGGACCCCTACGTGTTTTTTTTAATTATTTAATTAATTTAAAATAACAGCGTGGGGTGCCCTCAGTTTTGGATTACCAGCCAAGGTGAGGTTGCCAGCTGTGGTCTGCAGGCTGCATCCGTCTGCTTTACCCTAGCTGGCTATAAAACTAGGGGGAACCCTGCGTCATTTTTTTTTTCATTTTTTTGGCTAAATACAAAGCTAAGCACCCCTTAGTGCCACATGAAAGGCACCAAAGGGTGCAAAATTACAAAATGCAGGAGAGTGGGACATTATGTGTCTTTCTGCCATTATAATGACAGAAAAGACTGATATGAAGTGCACAAGCACAGGAAAATCACCAGAGCGCTCTACGCTGTGAAAACCAGTAGAAAATGGCACTAGAGTGAACATGTGACCACCTCATGTAGGATGAAGCTATGGATCCTGGGTAAATTTATGCATTTACCCTCCTTCAGTTTTTTTGCAGTACACAAAAAAAACGGAAGGCACACGGCTGACAAACAGATGACATACGGACCGTCTACGGAACGGAAACGGATGCCACACGGATGCACCCGTGAAAAAAAATGGACTGTTTTTTGCAGACCGCAAAAATGGATCGGTCGTGTTAATGTAGCCTTATTCTGATCTGCCGTTTATAAACAGCAGGCAGAAATAAGTGAATAACGCCCCCCAGCGTCAGAAAATCTCCGGGGTTTCAGGGCTAGCTGAGACCCTGGAGATCATGATTCAGGACGTTTTTTCCGTTCCCCGCTCACGTGATCACAGGTATACACCGTACACCGATGATCACGTTACAGTAAATGACAGCGCCGGTAAAAAATTATTTATCTCCCATCTGGCATGAACAAACACTTCTTCTCCACTTCTTCTCCACTTCTCCACTTCTTCTCCACTTCTTCTCCACTTCTCCACTCCTTCTCCACTTTTTCTCCACTTTTTCTCCACTTTTTCTCCACTTTTTCTCCACTTCTTCTCCACTTCCTCTCCATTTTTTCTCCACTTTTTCTCCACTTTTTCCTCCACTTTTTCTCCATTTTTTCTCCACTTTTTCTCCACTTTTTCTACATTTTTTTCTCCACTTTTTCTCCACTTTTTCTACATTTTTTCTCCACTTTTTCTCCACTTTTTCTCCATTTTTTCTCCACTTTTTCTCCATTTTTTCTCCACTTTTTCTCCATTTTTTCTCCACTTCTCCACTTTTTCTCCACCTTTTCTCCACTTTTTCTCCATTTTTTCTCCACTTTTTCTACATTTTTTTCACCACTTTTTCTCCACTTTTTCTCCACTTTTTCCTCCACTTTTTCTCCATTTTTTTCTCCACTTTTTCTCCACCTTTTCTCCACTTTTTCTCCATTTTTTCTCCACTATTTCTACATTTTTTCTCCACTTTTTCTCCACTTTTTTTCTACTTTTTCTCCATTTTCTCTCCACTTTTTCTCCACTTTTTCTCCACTTTTTCTCCATTTTTTTCTCCATTCTTTCTCCACTTTTTCTCCACTTTTTTCAACTTTTTCTCCACTTTTTCTCCACTTTTTCTCCATTTTTTCTCCACTTTTTCTCCACTTTTTCTCCACTTTTTCTCCACTTTTTCTCCATTTTTTCTCCACTTTTTCTCCATTTTTTCTCCACTTTTTCTCCACTTTTTCTCCACTTTTTTTCCACTTTTTCTCCATTTTTTTCTCCACTTTTTCTCCACTTTTTCTCCACTTCTCCACTTTTTCTCCACCTTTTCTCCACTTTTTCTACATTTTTTCTCCACTTTTTCTACATTTTTTCTCCACTTTTTCTCCATTTTTTCTCCACTTTTTCTCCATTTTTTCTCCACTTCTCCACTTTTTCTCCACCTTTTCTCCACTTTTTCTCCATTTTTTCTCCACTTTTTCTACATTTTTTTCACCACTTTTTCTCCACTTTTTCTCCACTTTTTCCTCCACTTTTTCTCCATTTTTTCTCCACTTTTTCTCCACCTTTTCTCCACTTTTTCTCCATTTTTTCTCCACTTTTTCTACATTTTTTTCTCCACTTTTTCTACATTTTTTCTCCACTTTTCCTCCACTTTTTTTCTACTTTTTCTCCATTTTCTCTCCACTTTTTCTCCATTTTTTCTCCACTTTTTCTCCATTTTTTTCTCCATTCTTTCTCCACTTTTTCTCCACTTTTTTTCAACTTTTTCTCCACTTTTTCTCCACTTTTTCTCCATTTTTTCTCCACTTTTTCTCCACTTTTTCTCCACTTTTTCTCCATTTTTTCTCCACTTTTTCTCCACTTTTTCTCCATTTTTTCTCCACTTTTTCTCCACTTTTTTTCCACTTTTTCTCCATTTTTTTCTCCATTTTTTCTCCACTTTTTCTCCACTTCTCCACTTTTTCTCCACCTTTTCTCCACTTTTTCTACATTTTTTCTCCACTTTTTCTACATTTTTTTCTCCACTTTTTCTCCACTTTTTCTCCACTTCTTCTCCACTTTTTCTCCACTTTTTCTCCACTTTTTCTCCACTTTTTCTTCATTTTTTCTCCACTTTTTCTCCACTTTTTCTACATTTTATTCTCCACTTTTTCTCCACTTTTTCTCCACTTCTTCTCCACTTTTTCTCCACTTTTTCTCCACTTTTTCTCCATTTTTTCTCCACTTTTTCTCCACTTTTTCTCAATTTTTTCTCCACTTTTTCTCCACTTTTTCTCCACTTCTCTATTTTTTCTCCACTTTTTCTCCACTTTTTCTCCACTTTTTCTCCACTTTTTCTCCACTTTTTCTCCATTTTTTTCTCCATTTTTTTCTCCACTTTTTCTCCACTTCTTCTCCATTTTTCTCCACTTTTTCTCCAATTTTCTCCACTTTTTCTCCATTTTTTTCTCCATTTTTTCTCCACTTTTTCTCCACTTTTTCTCCACTTTTTCTCCACTTCTTCTCCACTTTTTCTCCACTTTTTCTACATTTTTTCTCCACTTTTTCTACATTTTTTTCTCCACCTTTTCTCCACTTTTTCTACATTTTTTCTCCACTTTTTCTCCACTTTTTCTCCACTTTTTCTACATTTTTTCTCCACTTTTTCTCCACTTTTTCTCCACTTTTTCTCCACTTCTCCATTTTTTTCTCCACTTTTTCTCCACTTTTTCTCCATTTTTTTCTCCATTTTTTTTCTCCACTTTTTCTCCACTTTTTCTCCACTTTCTCTCCACTTTTTCTACATTTTTTTTCTCCACTTTTTCTCCACTTTTTCTCCACTTTTTCTCCATTTTTTTTTCTCCATTTTTTTCTCCACTTTTTCTCCACTTCTTCTCCATTTTTTCTCCACTTCTTCATTTTTTTCTCCACTTTTTCTCCACTTTTTCTCCACTTTTTCTCCATTTTTTTCTCCATTTTTTTCTCCATTTTTTCTCCACTTTCTCTCCACTTTTTCTACATTTTTTTCTCCACTTTTTCTCCACTTTTTCTCCACTATTTCTCCACTTTTTCTCCATTTTTTTCTCCACTTTTTCTCCACTTCTTCTCCATTTTTTCTCCACTTTTTCTCCACTTTTTCTCCACTTTTTCTCCACTTTTTCTCCACTTTGTCTCCATTTTTTTCTCCATTTTTTCTCCACTTTTTCTCCACTTCTTCTCCACTTCTTCTCCACTTTTTCTCCATTTTTTCTCCACCTTTTCTCCACTTTTTCTCCATTTTTTCTCCACTTTTTCTCCATTTTTTTCTCCATTTTTTTCTCCACTTTTTCTCCACTTTTTCTCCACTTTTTCTCCATTTTTATCTCCATTTTTTTCTCCACTTTTTCTCCATTTTTTCTCCACCTTTTCTCCACTTTTTCTCCATTTTTTCTCCACTTTTTCTCCACTTTTTCTCCACTTTTTCTCCACTTTTTCTCCATTTTTTCTCCACTTTTTCTCCACTTTTTCTCCACTTTTTCTCCATTTTTTCTCCACATCTTCTCCATTTTTTCTCCACTTTTTCTCCACTTTTTCTCCACTTTTTCTCCACTTTTTCTCCATTTTTTTCTCCATTTTTTCTCCACTTTTTCTCCACTTTTTCTCCACTTTTTCTCCCCTTTTTCTCCATTTTTTCTCCACTTTTTCTCCCCTTTTTCTCCATTTTTTCTCCACTTTTTCTCCACTTTTTCTCCACTTTTTCTCCCCTTTTTCTCCATTTTTTCTCCACTTTTTCTCCACTTTTTTCAACTTTTTCTACATTTTTTCTCCACTTTTTCTCCACTTTTTTTCAACTTTTTCTCCATTTTTTCTCCATTTTTTTCTTCATTTTTTTCTCCACTTTTTCTCCACTTTTTCTCCACTTCTCCACTTCTTCTCCACTTTTTCTCCACCTTTTCTCCACTTTTTCTCCATTTTTTCTCCACTTTTTCTACATTTTTTTCTCCACTTTTTCTCCACTTTTTCTCCAATTTTTCTCCACTTTTTCTCCATTTTTTTCTCCATTTTTTCTCCACTTTTTCTCCACTTTTTCTCCACTTCTTCTCCACTTTTTCTCCACCTTTTCTCCACTTTTTCTACATTTTTTCTCCACTTTTTCTCCATTTTTTTCTACATTTTTTTCTCCACTTTTTCTCCACTTTTTCTCCACTTCTTCTCCACTTTTTCTCCACCTTTTCTCCACTTTTTCTACATTTTTTCTCCACTTTTTCTACATTTTTTCTCCATTTTTTCTCCACTTTTTCTCCACTTTTTCTCCGTTCTTTTTCTATGGTCGGTCTACCCATTAGCTCTGCCATGCATAGTGTAGCTCTACACCTACTGCACATGTTAGTTTATGATTGACATCTCTTTCGTACCAGAGCTGTCTAAGCCTACTCTGACCCCATATTTGTCATTACTATATTGTCCTTGTACTGTATTATGACATTTGTATCATGTGTTTCATTTCTTGCTGTGTTGCAATTTTTTTGCTGCATCCCAATTGTACCTCTACATTGTTCGAGTTTATGTTATTGTTCTCTCACTCTTATGTGATACTGATTATTGTCATTTTTCATGATTACATGCTGATACGTCCAATCTGACGAAGGCTCAGGCCGAAACGTCATTTGTAACTTGTTTTGGACAAAAACATATATGCTTATGAAAAAAATTTTTTCTCAATAAGGACCAATAAAGAGTGATTTTGCATTACTATCCGTTGTGACTTACTGACTTAGTCTGGGAGTTTTAGAGTGCCGAGGTTACTCACTAATTTTATCTATTATTACCTCTGAGCACCTATATACCAGTGAGCAGAGCTTCCTCTACAGTAGTTCTCCTGATTAGGCATGCCCTTACCTCATGAGCAGGGCATTGCAGCTTTGGTAGCAACCATTACGACATGGACTCTGCTGCTGTGGACCCGGGGAGAGTGAGTGCAGATTCATTGCACCCACACTCCTCACATGAAGGGTCCGCACTCCTAGAAAATGGGGGATACGTTCCCTGAGTGTCTCCCCCCCCATATTCTAGACGGTCCATAGTCGTCATGGGACCGCTTTATTTTTTTTCTTACAATAAATTGGTGAAAGAGGAAATGTTTTGGGGACTGTTTTTTCAAATAAATTTCTTTTGTCGATTTTTTTTTTTTTGTTAGTACTGACAGTTTATGATGTTGGGTATCTAGTGGATGCGCCACGTCTGGGGTGCCTGCGGCCTGCTATTTTTAGGCTGTGAAGGCCCAATAACTATGGACCTTCCCACCCTGAGAATACCAGACCACAGCTGTCCGCTTTACCTTGGCTGGTGATCCAATTTGGGGGGGACCCTACTTTAATTATGTAATTATTAATATTTATAAAATAATTATAAAAAAGAGCCTGAGGGGACCTCCACATTGGATCCCCAACCACGGTAAAGCTGCCAGCTGTGGTTTTCAGGCTACAGCCGTCTGCTTTACCCTAGCTGGCTATCAAAAATGGGGGGACCCAACGTCATTTTTTTTTTTTAACTATTTTTTAAATAGAAAAAATTAATGGGCTTCCCTGTATTTTGATTGCCAACCAAGGTAACGGCAGGCAGATGGGGGTGGCAACCCATAGCTGTCTGCTTTATCTGCGCTGAGAATCAAAAATACCGCGGAGCGCTACGTCATTTTTTTAAAGATTTATTTTTACAGCACTGTGATGTCCAGCAATCAAAATACAGGGAAGCCCATTTTGTTTTTAGTTATTTAAATAAATAATTAAAAAAAATATATATGGGCTCCCACTGCATTTTTTGTATTGCTAGCTAAGGATAATCCAAGCAGCTACTGGCTGCTAACCCCCACTGCTTGGTGTTACCTTCACTGGCAATGGAAAATCCAGGGAAGCATTTTTTATTTTAATTTTATAAAAACTACAAAAAAAGGACGTGAGCTTCGCCATATTTTTGTATGCTAGCCAGGTATAGCAGGCAGGTGCTGGAAGAGTTGGATACAGCGCCAGAAGATGGCGCTTCTATGAAAATGCCATTTTCTGAGGCGGCTGCAGACTGTAATTCGCAGCAGTGGGGCCCAGAAAGCTCAGGCCAACCTGTGCTGCGGATTCCAATCCCCAGCTGCCTAGTTGTACCTGGCTGGACACAAAAATGGGGCGAAGCCTACGTCATTTGTTTTCTAATTATTTCATGAAATTCATGAAATAATAAAAAAAGGGCTTCCCTTTATTTTTGGTTCCCAGCCGGGTACAAATAGGCAACTGGGGGTTGGGGGCAGCCGTACCTGCCTGCTGTACCTGGCTAGCATACAAAAATATGGCGAAGCCCACATAATTTTTGTCCGCAGCCGTCCCAGAAAATGGCGCTCTCATAGAGGCGCCATCATCTGGCGCTGTATCCAACTCTTCCAACAGCCCTGGAGCCGGGTGGCTTGTTGGGTAATCATGAGTTAATACTGGCTTTGTTTTACTAGCCAGTATTAAGCCAGAGATTCTTAATGTCAGGCACGTTTGACCCGGCCATTAAGAATCTCCAATAAAGGGTTAAAAAAGACACCACACAGAGAAAAAATACTTTAATAGAAATAAATACACAGACACATTAGAGACTCCATCTTTATTACCCCCTGTCAGCCCTCCACGATCCATGGTCTTCTGTCTTTCTCGTTCAACAAATGCAGCTCTGCTACATCACTGCTGCATGGGGGAAGACGCTGCTTCCCGTGGAGCATTCACTCCGTGAGTGATCAGTGCTGCTAGCAGTAACAGCAGTAACGCTGACAGACGCCTTACCGTAGCAACGGTGCTCCCGGAGCCGCGGTTAGCGGTGACGTCACCGCTAACTGCGTTGCTATGGCAACGGTGATCTCCGTTAATGACCGGCTGTGTCAGCCGGTCCCTAACGGAGCGGGGAGTCGACCGTGTGCTAGAGCATGTCGCCGGTACACGGCGATACACAAATGTGCACCGTGTACCGGAGAGATGCACTCTCAGGTCCTACATAACGCGTCATAGTCATGTGACCAGTCTGTAGCCAATGAGATAATAGCCACGTGACTGGTCACATGGCTATTTTGACGTCACGATAGGTCCTGCATCTCTGCTGGCAGTGCCGGTCACCGGGAGGATTCAGCGATCATCGGATGGAATAGCGGCAGGAGACCGAGTGCAGGAGGGATAGCGGGGACCGGTAAGTGTTATGGCAATGTTTATTAACTGTATGTGTACATTTATAATGCATTTTTATGTGTTTGTGATTGCCTCCCATTATAGCCTATTGGTTCGAGTTCGGTTCGTCGAACGTTCGACGAACCGAACTCGAACGGGACCTCGGCTCGGCGAACCGACCTCGAGCCGAACCGCGAACGGTTCGCTCATCTCTACTGTCTACATGCATTTGTCTGAATGTCTACATATGTGTGTTTTTTCTGAGACATTATTAAATAAAGGGGGCCAGGATAAGAGAAATTATTAAATTAAGGAGGCCAGGATGGAAGACATTATTAAATAAAGGCAGTCAGGATGGGGGATATAATTACTATATGAGACCAGAACCAGAAACATACATTATTGGTTTATGGGGGCAAATGGTGGAGATAATTACTGTAGGGGCAAATTAGGGGACATTATTACTGCTGTAATATAATTTAATTTGGAGGATACGGTTTTCCATGGGGGAACAAAAGTCTGACATAGTGTAGAAATTGGAAAAAAAGAGTAGAATATGCTCTGGAAGCAATCCGCTATAGGCAACTGTGTGTTATTTTCTGGAGAGTCGCATCATGGCAGGAAGAAGTGATGGCAGTCAGCACCAGATATAGAGGAAAACGAAAATGAATAACTTGAGCTAGAGACATCACTGGTAAGACAGTGTATTACATGCATACACATTATACACTATATATGTGGTGCTCCTGAGGGTCCAGTCGCCACAGAGGTACTGCACCTCAACCAGAGATGTGATACCCCATTCCTTGGTAAGGAGGGGGCAAAGGCCGTTGTCCACACACTCCTAGCATAGACATCACTTCAGGCCAGGGTTAGGGCAAGATTTCTCCTAAGGGAGAGCACAGCACCGGAGCCAGTCTGAAGGTGGGGCTTAGGTAGTGGGTGGAACTAGGTAGAACACGTGAGGGACAGAATGGGTTAGAACGAGTAGAAAGAGAAGGCAAAGGAGGAAGGAGGAGAGAGGTCCTGACTCCTGAGGACTGGAGCCGGTGGAGCTGATCCTAGGAGAAGAAGGGAGATCAGAAAGAGAGGATGAAGGGGTCCCAGAGCAGTGGCGTACCATCGATAGAGGTAGGCCACGCCACTGCTATGGGACCCGTAAACTGGAGGGGCCCGGGAGTGGCTGCCCGCAGTGTCAGTGCCAGCATCTGGTCCCCCCAGGATTGCATTTTCAAATGTATCGACATCGCAGATGCCGATACATTTGAAAGTAATAATGAGACCGAGCGCAGCGCTCACTTCTCACCATTGTCCTGCTGGTGTCTGTTCTCTGACAGCTCAGCACAGCGGTGACGTCACTACTACGCGACAGTCGCCGCATGTTGAAGTGTGCAGAGGACAGACAGTGGGCGAAAAGCGGAAAGGAGGGGTGACTATGCAGTGTCGGTTGCTATCCACGGGCTGGGCTAGGGCAGGGGGCCCTAGGCGGCTCCACCATCGGCTGTGCCGGGGCCGTGGGTGTCAGCTGGGGCTCCACTGCGCCTGCAATTGTTCGTGTGCTGCCCTGGCCGTGTCACAGTTAACAGATGCTGCCGTGTCTGCTAACTGTGACGTCACCCAGGGCGCCCTGCACTGCAGCTTCCTGCCGGAGAGGATCTGTAATGGAGCCTGCAGGCCGGACCAGAGACCAGCAGGGGAAGGTAAAAACTCCCCTAATATGTGTGTATGTTTGTGTATATTTATATGTCTGTTATATGAATGAGTATATTTCTGTGTACATGTGTGTGTATGTATATGCCTGTGTATCTATGTATTTATACCCATATTTGAATTCTGTGTGCATGTATGTGCCTACGTGTGTCCACATACACACACACCACATACACACACCACATACAGTGTGTGCAGGCTTTAGCCTGTGTGTCTATGTATGTGTGCGTGTCTGTGCATGAGTTCATGCATGTGTCTACATATGTGTGCATATCTGTGCATGTTTGCCTGTCTGCATGTCTACATATGAGTGTATGTGCCTGTGTCTACATATTTGTGTGTGTCTGTGCATGTGTCTGCCTGTCTGCATGTCTACATATCAATGTGTGCCTGTGTCTACATATGTGTGCATGTCTGTGTATGTGTTTGCCTGTCTGCATGTCTACATATCAGTGTGTGCCTGTGTCTACATATGTGTGCATGTCTGTGTATGTGTTTGCCTGTCTGCATGTCTACATATGAGTGTGTGTGCCTGTGTCTACATATGTGTGCATGTCTGTGCATGTGTTTGTCTGTCTGCATGTCTACAAATGAGTGTGTGTGTGCCTGTGTCTACATATGTGTGTGTGTCTTTGCATGTGTTTGCCTGTCTGCATGTCTATATATGAGAGTGTGTGTGCCTGTGTCTACGTATGTGTACGTGTCTGTTAATGTGTTTGCCTCTCTACATATGAATGTGTGTGTGTGCGCCTGTGTCTACATACGTGTGTGTGCCTGTACATGTGTTTGCCTGTCTGCATGTCTACAAATGAGTGTGTGTGTGCCTGTGTCTACATATGTGTGCGTGTCTTTGCATGTGTCTGCCTGTCTGCATGACTACATATGAGTGACAAAAGTCTGATGTAGTGTAGAAATTGGTGAAAAAGTGGGGCATGTTCTCTGAGAGTGATCGGCTATAGGTCACTGTGTGTTATTTTCTGCAGAGTCGCGTCATGGCAGGAAGAAATAATAGTGGTCAGTGCTGGCTGAAGAGGAAAAGTGAAGATGAATAACCTAGAAACGTCACTGGTAAGTCAGTAAGTCAGTGTATTACATGTACACACACACTATATACTATATACAGAGTTCCTGTGTTTAATGTCAATGCTGATCACTGTATTACCTGTACACTATATACAGAATTCCTGTCTATAATCTCACCGGTGATCACTGTATTACTAGTACACTGACACTATATACAGAGTGCTTGTGTATAATGTCACTGGTGATCACTGTATTACTTGTACACTATACACATATACTATATACAGAGCTTCTGTGTATGTTGTCACTGGTAAGTTAGTGTATTACATGTACATACACACACAAACACACACACACACACACACACACTATACTTTATATACAGAGCTCCTGTGTATAATGTCAATGGTGATCACTGTATTACCTGTACACTATATACAGAATTCCTGTGCGTAATATCACCAGTGATCACTGTATTATCTGTTCACTGACACTATATACAGAGCTCCTGTGTATAATGGCACTTATGGTAATATTAGTGTTATTAGTTTTGTGGTTTTTATTCATGATCATTATTGTAGTATTATTCAGTCACTATGTGGTCTGGTCATGGGGTGTTGGTATCTGACCCTTGTATGTGGTTATATTTGGCCACTATGTGGTGGTAATATGTGATCTGGTCATGGTATGGTAGTATTTCTCTCTTGTATGTGTATTATTCAGTCACTATGTGGTCTGGTCATGGTGTGGTGGTATTTCTCTCATGTACAGTGCCTACAAGTAGTATTCAACCCCCTGCAGATTTAGCAGGTTTGATAAGATGCAAATAAGTTAGAGCCTGCAAACTTCAAACAAGAGCAGGATTTATTAACAGATGCATAAATCTTACAAACCAACAAGTTATGTTGCTCAGTTAAATTTTAATAAATTTTCAACATAAAAGTGTGGGTCAATTATTATTCAACCCCTAGGTTTAATATTTTGTGGAATAACCCTTGTTTGCAATTACAGCTAATAATCGTCTTTTATAAGACCTGATCAGGCCGGCACAGGTCTGTGGAGTTATCTTGGCCCACTCCTCCATGCAGATCTTTTCCAAGTTATCTAGGTTCTTTGGGTGTCTCATGTGGACTTTAATCTTGAGCTCCTTCCACAAGTTTTCAATTGGGTTAAGGTCAGGAGACTGACTAGGCCACTGCAACACCTTGATTTTTTCCCTCTTGAACCAGGCCTTGGTTTTCTTGGCTGTGTGCTTTGGGTCGTTGTCTTGTTGGAAGATGAAATGACGACCCATCTTAAGATCCTTGATGGAGGAGCGGAGGTTCTTGGCCAAAATCTCCAGGTAGGCCGTGCTATCCATCTTCCCATGGATGCGGACCAGATAGCCAGGCTCCTTGGCTGAGAAACAGCCCCACAGCATGATGCTGCCACCACCATGCTTGACTGTAGGGATGGTATTCTTGGGGTCGTATGCAGTGCCATCCAGTCTCCAAACGTCACGTGTGTGGTTGGCACCAAAGATCTCGATCTTGGTCTCATCAGACCAGAGAACCTTGAACCAGTCTGTCTCAGAGTCCTCCAAGTGATCATGAGCAAACTGTAGACGAGCCTTGACATGACGCTTTGAAAGTAAAGGTACCTTACGGGCTCGTCTGGAACGGAGACTATTGCGGTGGAGTATGTTACTTATGGTATTGACTGAAACCAATGTCCCCACTGCCATGAGATCTTCCCAGAGCTCCTTCCTTGTTGTCCTTGGGTTAGCCTTGACTCTTGGGACAAGCCTGGCCTCGGCACGGGTGGAAACTTTCAAAGGCTGTCCAGGCCGTGGAAGGCTAACAGTAGTTCCATAAGCTGATAAGATGATGCTCCCAACAGTGGAGACAGGTAGGCGCAACTCCTTGGAAAGGGTTTTGTACCCCTTGCCAGCCTTGTGACCCTCCACAATCTTGTCTCTGATGGCCTTGGAATGCTCCTTTTGTCTTTCCCATGTTGACCAAGTATGAGTGCTGTTCACAAGTTTGGGGAGGGTCTTAATTAGTCAGAAAAGGCTGGAAAAAGAGATAATTAATCCAAACATGTGAAGCTCATTGTTCTTTGTGCCTGAAATACTTCTTAATACTTTAGGGGAACCAAACAGAATTCTTGTGGTTTGAGGGGTTGAATAATAAATGAACCTCTGAATAAACTTTTCACAATTTAAAAAAAAAATAAAAAAAGAAATAACATTCTTTTTTGCTGCAGTGCATTTCACACTTCCAGGCTGATCCACAGTCCAAATGTCACAATGCCAAGTTAATTCCGAATGTGTAAACCTGCTAAATCTGCAGGGGGTTGAATACTACTTGTAGGCGCTGTATGTGGTATTATTTGGTTACTGTGGTCTGGTCATAGTGTTGCAGTATTTCTCCCTTCTGTGTGGTATTATTCAGTCACTATCTGGTCTGGTCATGGAGGGGCGGTATTTCTCCTTTGTATGTGGTTGTATTTGGTCACTATGTGGGAGTAATATGTTTTAAGCACAATGAAATTAAGGCCATACTATATTTTTATAGACTGGCAATATACAAAATTATGTTCCCAGACAAGTACAAACTTCAAAAATCATATAAAAAGAGGAGGACAAGAAGTATCAGTACCAAATTATATGAAAAGAAAGAAAGAAAGAAATTGAGAGAATATGTATAAAAAAAGATTTTTAATTAATCACAAATTAATCACAGAAAAAAAACTCACATTGAATAGAAGAAAGGATGCGTACAACAAAGGCTGGGTGCAACAAAGGCTGGGGCCACACGGGGATTACTGCAATCCTCTCGCATGACACTCGGCTCACGCTGGCAGCACAGCAGAGCCGAGTGTCATGCGAGTGTGCCTGCGACTGAGGTCCGACCGTGCGAGCGGATCTCAGCTGCGGGGGGCGGGAGCGGACCTCAGCTGCGGGTGGCGGGCCGGCTCTGAGGAGGGGAGGGATGGATTTATCTCCCTCTCTCCTCTGTAGCTATTGCCATTCTCGCCCTGCACTCACGATACACCGGTGTACCGCGAGTGCAGTGCAATTTTTCTCTCGCCCCATTGACTTGAATGGGTGCGAGAGAAACAATGATCGCAATACAATCGCAGCATGCTACAATTGTTTTCTCGGTCTGATTAGGGCTGAGAAAATAATTGCTCATGTGCGCTGACACTCAGGCTAATATTGGTCCGAGTGGAATGCGATTTTTTTATCGCACTCCACTCGCACCGTTTTTCTCGCCGTGTGTCTTAGGCCTAAGGGTGCGGACAGCACTGTACATAATTACAGGAAAAGGAGTACAACTCCCCTGTCACCAACAAACTCAATGATAGTAAAAATCAGACCTATATAAAAACAATAAATAGAACCCACAAAGGGTCAGGGAGGGACATGAAGTCAATCAAGTGCAACATCTGTTGATACTAAAAAGTAAGTCCCACATTGACCATTATATGAAAAAAGGGTAAGAGTATACAAAGGTCTTAGCAGAGTATGAAGAAAAGTTCACAATTATAGAAAAATCCACAATTAAGTACATGGAGTGAAGGGTATAGTGATGTCTACATTACCTCTGCAGTGTGAGAATACAAGGATAAATAAAAGGATCTTAGCAGAGGTATGGAAAAAAGTTCTCAATTATAGAAATATCCACAAAAAAGTACATGGAGTAAAGTGCATAGAAATTACTATATTATCTCTGTGATATTAAAAGTTTGGTGGAGAGCAGGGAAGGAGCCCCGATGACCGTTTCGCTGTGCAAGCAGCTTTTTCCAGGCGATATATTTTCCTTGTATGTGGTATTATTGGTCTTGGTATAGTGGATTGTGTTGTGTATGGACGTCTTCTTTTCTCTCTGATATCAATATGGGGAGAATTCTTTATTTCCAATAGAGATTAAATACTTGTATGTTTAACCCCTCCCTGTCCTGTGATTATTACACTGCAGCAAATATGCACATACAGAGGTTCTCCGTTGAAAACAAGTAATGACCTATTTTAAGGTCACGTGCACTTGTTGAGTATTTGGACAGTATTTTACCTCAGTATTGGTAGCCAAAACCAGGAGTGGTAAAATCAGAGGAAAAGTATAATAGAAACACAGTCCGCACTTCTGCGTTTTTCACCCACTCCTGGTTTAGCCTTACAAATACTGAGTTAAAATACTCACCAGATACTGAAAGTGTGAACGTGACCTAACGATGAGTGATAACGTTTTTTATCAGTTGGGGTCCAATTGCTGGGACCCACACCGATCGGCAAAATGTACAACTTTTATCCTCCATTACACTGGAGCTCATGTCTTCTAAATCTATTAACCTCATCCTAACATTATTTACCACCAAGCTGTCTTCTCATCTCGGCTTCTTTTCTGTCAATATGAACACAACCAGTTACGGTAAATATAACATGGGACTTAGCAGAAAAGCAAAAATCCCAGACTCCTGCAACAGGTTTGTCAGGTTTATTACAGAATTGCTGACAGGACAAAACACTTTCAAGACCACGATTACATATAAGTACCCTAAGGCAAATGTTTGATAAATCTGCAAGTGTTTCATGGTTAGAATGTCAGGGACAAAGGAGGCTGAAATACTAACTTCACTGAGGAAAGCAATGTAAACTATCCAGGGCACCAAACTATAAGGTAATTTCCTATTAATCTTTGTTTCTAGATTGAGGCTATTTTATGCTTACCTGGTCAAGACATAGTTCTCGTAAGGTTCCCTGGTCAGATCATGACTAGTGACATGAATGTGAAGATGCCGCCCATATCTATACAATAAATTAGTATCTCTAACGTTGAGGATGGGTTGAGACTGAGTTTTCCTTTGGGCAAAACCAATATTTTTAGCTTTTTTTCTACAGGGTGTGTTCACATTACATTTTTTTAGTTCCTCTTCAAAATCCACAACCAAAATTGAGTGTGAACATACCCTAGGGGACTTTCACGTCTCGTTCATATCTACATATGCTTGTTTCATATTCTGTTTGTATGGAGTAAGTGCAGAATAAGGATCCTCATTTTATTCCATAGATACACAAATATATTGATATATTAGACTAATGTTGGTTGAACCTACCAATATTGATAGGTTTGGTCCACGGACTAATTTGTATGCAAAAAAAAAAAAGCCGTTATATGGTTAGAAAAATAAAAAAGAAAGGGAGGAAAAAAAAACCCCAAAAAACAAAACAAAAGTAAAATTGGCCCTTGCAGGAAAGGATTAATCTTGTGCACTACCATTCTTTAATTCAGTCGATGTGTACCGCCCCAAGGGTCGGCTGCGACCGCCGAGCCGCTCGGATCCGGGCTCGCTTGTGTGTCGGTGGCTCGAGCGTCTCTGGACCCGGGGGTCAAGTCGCTCTGTAGAAGGGGGGGAGGTTGCTCGCTGGCACTGCACGGTGGGGTAGGTGGGTGTTTACAGCCTGGGGCCGTGGTGTAGGGTTAAGTTCGTGACGCCACCCACGGGTTGTGGTGATGGTGGGCACCACAGCTGCAGATGACGGGGTTTCCCGGGAGAGGTGGTACGGTGCAGCCAGTTGTTGACCCCCCCGTGGGTAGGGGATGTTGGTCCCGGGGCCCCGGTGTGGTGAGGTTGGAGTGCGAGGGCAGGGGGGGGATCGCAGGGCAAAGCGGTGCGGTGCGGGATGTTGTGCTGCCCGAGGGCACTGGTGTACTCACGATTATAAACCACTCAAGAGTCTCTGGTAAACCAAGTTCGGTGATGATTGGTGCCCGCAGCCGACTGCGTGTTACCCCCGTAAGGTTGGTGGTGTCCGCCTTTCTCCTGCACCTCAATGTTGTCGTTTTGACTCCTATGCCTAAGCAACGGTAGTCCGCTCCCCGACTTGTGTATGCCGTAGTAGCCCGTTTGCCCGCAGATGCTGGCCCGTATGATCTCGATGCCTGGGCGGTGGCTTTCTATCCCTATATCCCTAGCTTTGGACGGTTGTCTTCAATCGGGACTTGGGGTGAGCAAGGACCTCTAGTCCAGGCTCTAAACAGTGATTGACACGGTCCGGACAAGGCCGGGGCTGGTTCAGGGCCTAAATAACCCGTTCCTGGTGCTCTGGTTTCCAGTCGCGCCCCGATTCGGTCCCGGCGGGCCACTACCCGGTCCCAGTCCCTGCGGTTCCGCAGACTGTCTTCCCAGTCTCCTGCAGATGGCCACCACCGTCTGCCTCCTGGCCAAAAGGGTACCCGAGCTCCAACCTGGGTCCCTATCAGACGTGACTCTTCCAGCTCCTCTCTACACCTCCTCTCCTTTTCCTCTCCCTAACAGCACTCTCTGTTTTTCCCAGCCCCAGGCTATCTGAACTCCTCGGTGGGCGTGGCCAACCACCTGACTCCGCCCCACCGGGTGTGAACGTCCAGACCTGGGAGGGGTGACTCAGAGTTTTAGTGGTTGGCTACTGTGACCTTTTTAGGGGTTGGTGTTGTGCAAGGGACTACCTGTGACCCCTGGCTAGTCCAGAGCGTCACAGTAGTATTTTTGCTTCATTTCAATGGTAGAAACTAGAATATAAAATAAAAAAACAACAGAGAAAAGCTAAAGGGGTTGTCTACTATTTTACATGTCCCTTTCATGTGGACTAACTGCTATTGAGCATTTCACTAATACTTGGCTTTCTCCTATCCTGCTGTAACCTGAGCTGCTCCCCTGGTCACATGATCTCTGAATAAAAATCTTCGGCTTCCTGTGATGTCACGTCAGATTCTCCATCACTTCCAGACTCTGGTAACTGATGGGTGGGTGGGGCTTGTGACACAGCTGGGCTGAGTTCAGCAGAGCTCACTGGGTTTTTGTGCATATGCTGCTGTACACCCAGCTTTCCCTGCAAACCCAGCCCTCTCCACTGTCTGTATGTATATAACAGGATGTACATGCTGTATGTATATACACACTGCTGTATACCCTGTGTACTGTTGTGATGCCCTGGACTAGCCAGGTAGTCACAGGTAGACCCCAGCACTACACCTGTCCCCCAATAAGGTAACATCAGCCAACCATAAAAACCTAGTCACCTACTAACCAAGGAAAGTCCCAGTGGTCAAAAACACCAGTGGATAGGATGGGAGGAAGACCACTGGTAAAAGAAGAGACCAAGAACAAGTACTTAGTGAAATACAAAATCCATTTTTAATTAAAGTGCACGTGACACAAGGACAGGCAGTAATGACAAAAAGATCTAAAATTCGTCAGACACACAGAATTGCACAAACACCACCAGCAGATATAGTGAAGCTGCTAGAGCCAAAGGGTTAATATCAAAAACCAGAGGCAAGGCAGATAGGGAAAGCATGTAATTAAGAGTAGACAAATAGTAGTCCCCAATGTGTTTACTCTCCCTTTGCAAGCGCTAGGGTGACATTTCAACTAGATATACAGTTTAAGGGAAATTACCTTGAGACATGATTAGAAATACTAGCAGGCAGGCAGGCTGGTGGCGGTGGGCGTGGCCTCGACGCGCGTTTCACCGAGCGTGGCTTCGTCAGGAGGCTAGCCAGGTAGTCACAGGTAGACCCCAACACTACACCTGTCCCCCAATAAGGTAACATCAGCCAACCATAAAAACCTAGTCACCTCCCTCTGAGCTTGATGAACACACCAGGGGCGGAGCCAGGTGGTTGGCCACGCCTACCGAGGAGTTCAGAGGGCCTGAGGCAGGAAACTAAGTCAGTTCATTTCAGTTGAGTTGTCAGTTGAGTGGTGGTCAGTTCAGTTTTGAGGAGTGAAGGAGTCTGACAGGTGCCGAGGTTGGAGCCCGGGCACCTTTGGCTAGGAGGCATACGGTGGCCTTAGCCTGCAGGAGTCGGGAAGACGGCTCGGTGGAACCGTGGTGGACCGGGACAGGGTAGTGGCCCACCGGTACCGACCCGGGGAACCGACTGGAAACCGGGGCACACAGGGGGTTACTCAGACCCTGAAATGAGGTCCAGAATCCACTAGACTGTAAGCTCCTCCTCGCCGGTGGCATTCTCTGCGGGTGCCGCCGCTCCAGCAGTCGGCGTGGGGCCGGCATCAGGCTTGGGAACAGACATCATCTCCTCCCCCTTGGTCTTTTCGCTGCCTCCTCTTCTTTTGCTGGGCAGTTTCACTTTTTGACCGCTCGCTTTGCTGCACGGCCGCGTTTCCAGGGGGCGGGACTTCGGCTTTCGCGCCCTTTCTGTGGGGAAGAAGACTCTGGCGGGAATCTTCGCGTCAAAAGATGGCGGCAAGATGACGGATTCTGCAAATTTCGCAACGGATCACCGCTGACTTCACTTTAAGGCGCACTTCACTAGGTAAGTGAATAGGTAAGTATCTCCTGTTCATGACGCCAGAAGAGTCGATGTGTACCGCCCTGCGCTCGGCTGCAGTTGAGCCGCTCGGGTCCGGGCTTGTTGGTGGGTGGCTCCAGCGCCTCCAGACCCGGGGTCACTTCGCTTTGAAAGGAGATGTCAGCACTTTTGGTGTGGGGTTAGGTGGGTGCAGCAAGATGTTAACCCCTCGGTGGGCAGGGATGGTGGCCCCGGGACCCGTTGGGGGTAGCTGGGCGGTGCAGAGCGGTGCGCGGCCGGGTGGCACTGTTGTACTCACTGTTATTGACACACACAAGTCTCTGGTAAACAAAGTTGATGGTGGTCGGTGCCCGCAGCCGGCTGCGTCTGGTCCCCCACCCGGTTCGGTGGTCTTTGCCTTTCTCCTGCACCATGTAGTGTATTTGGGCTGCCTGCGCTTCAGCGACGGGAGTCCGCTCCCCGGCTGTGTGAATGTCGGGAGAGCCCTTTTGCCCGCAGACGCTGGCCCGTGGGATCTCTCTGCCTGTGCGGTGGCTTTCTATCCCCCTCGGTGGGCTATTGTCTTCAGTCGGGACTTGGGTGGGAAAGGACCTCTAGTCCAGACCACAATCAGTTAATTAACTCAGTCCAGTGGATTCTGGACCTCGTTTCAGGGTCTGAGTACCCCCCTGTGTGCTCTGGTTTCCGAGCCGGTTCCCCGGGTCGGTACCGGCGGGACACTACCCTGTCCCGGTCCACCACGGTTCCACCGAGCCGTCTTCCCGGCTCCTGCAGGCTAAGGCCACCGTATGCCTCCTAGCCAAAGGTGCCCGGGCTCCAACCACGACATCTGTCAGACTCCACTCACTACTACTCAACTCCAAACTCAAAACTCATCTGAACTGTGTTTCCTGCCTCAGGCTCTCTGAAATCCTCGGTGGGCGTGGCCAACCGCCTGGATCCACCCCCTGGTGTGTTCGGCAAGCACTGAGGGAGGTGACTAGGTTTTAATGGTTGGCTGATGACACCTTTTTGGGGGACAGGTGTTGTGCGGGGGTCTATCTGTGACTACCTGGCTAGTCCAGGGCGTCACACATACACACATATCAGATCGCACACACAATCACACATCAGATCGCAGACACGCACTCACCACATCTGGCGATACTGATTGCTTCCGGCCGGCAGGGAAGCCTGGGACGCAGTGCGGTGGAGCGCGAGGACCTGCGATGAAATGCATAGAGGACCTGCAGGTCCTCGCACTCCACTGCACTGCGTACCAGGTTCTCCTGCCGGGCGGAAGCAATCAATATTGCCAGATGTGGTGAGTGTGTGTGATCTGATGTGTATGTGTGTGCAATCTGATGTCTGTGGTGTGTGTGTGTGTGTGTGTGTGTGTGTTTGTGTGTGTGTGTGTATGAGTATATGAGTGTCGGCCAGAAGAGGAACCTTCAGGTATCTGGAAATTGCACCCAAGCATGAACCAGACTTGTGTAAGTTCACAATTCTCTTCCTGAGAATCTGGCTGATTTCTTTTAACTTTCCCATAATACTACACAAAGAAGCAATGTGTATCAGGTGTGCAGGAAAATACATCAACAGGTGTGTCTCTAATTAACTCAGATGTTGCCAATAAACCTATTAGAAACTTCCAAAGAAATGACATCATCATATGGGTTGTCCCATATTGTTTAAAGGGATTGTATTCTTAGGCTATATGCACACGCTGCATCTTTTAGGCTATATGTGTATGCTGCATCTTTTACTGAGTGCATCTTGAGTGCATGTTGAATGCATCTTTTTATCCTGTGGTCACAGAAATGCAGCTTGTGGCCCAAAAAACGCATGATGTTTTGCCTTGTTTTTGCCTAACTTTTTATGCATTTCTTAAAGGAGAAACAAAATATGATAGGATAGGATAATAGATAGATAGATAGAAAGAACATATAGCATAGATAGAAAGAAAGAATAGATAGAAATAAATAACAGAATAGCTTGATAGAGGGATAGCTAGCTTGGCCAGCTATTTTTTCAATTATTTTTTGGTAAAAAAAATGATGTGGGGTCCCCCCATTTTTGACAGCCAGCACAAGAATAGCAGCAGCGGGCTGCAATCCTCAGCTGTCTGCTGTACCTTGGCTGGTTATGAAAAATAGAGGGTATCCCAAGCTATTTTTTAATTATTTGATTTATTTAAAAAAAATAAAAATGCCAAGGGGTCCCCCCATTTTTCTAAAACCAGCCGAGGTACAGCAGACAACTGGGGGCTTATTATATTGGGGTGGGAAGGTCCATGGTTATTTGGCCCTTTCCAACCTAACAATAGCAGCCTGCAGCTGCCCCAGACGTGGCACGTCCATTAGATGAGTCAATTCTGGTTTTGAACCATGCTATTCCCGCTGCCCTGGTGCGGTGGCAATCGGGGTAATAAGGAGTTAATGGAAGCCCACTGCTGCCACTAAGCCATAGATTAGTGATGGGGAGGATCTATGAGACATCCCCATTCATAATCTGTAAGTGAAAGTAAATAAACACAAATACTAAAAAAATCCTTTATTTGGAATAAAATACAAAAAAAACCCTCTTTCACCAATTTATTAACCCCCCAAAACACCCCTACAGGTCTTACGTAATCCACACGAGGTCCCACGATGATTCCAGCTCTGCTACATCAGAAGTCACAGCGCGGGATCATAGTACATGACCGAACACTGTGAGGTTATGAATGAGCCGCGTGAACAGCGGTGACATCACTTAGGTTATTTACAGTCACAGTGGGAGGTTCCACGGTCCTCCACCTGTTACCGCAGGTACCTGACCTCAGGGGATCTCAGGTGACCTCATTAAACTCAGGTTCACAGACCTGCATCTCCTGGCAGAAAACCACATTTTTTTGCCAAGAGATTCATATTTGGTGCTGAAATTTTTACACCATATTACTGCACCCAATCTATACCTGGCAAAAAAACACATCCCTACCACATCATACCGCATGCGGTTTTGATGCGTTTCTTTGCTAAGAGGTTTAAAATTGGTGCATGAATATGGTGTAGAAATTTCAAGACAAAATTTGCATCTCTTGGCCCAAAAATGCAAAAAAAAAAAGGTTTTGACGCCATTTTGTTGCAGTTTTTTGCCAGGAGGTACAAATTTGGTGCTGATTTCACCAGATTTCAGCACCCAATCTAGACCTCCTAACAAAAAACACGCATGAAACCATATACGGTATGATGTGGTAGTGATGCTTTTTTTTTGCCAGAAGGTGTAAAATGGGTGCAGGAATATAGTGTAAAAATTTCAGCACCAAATCTGCATCTGTTGGCAAAAAATCCCAATGGTTTTCTGCCAGGAGATATAGGTGAGTTCACTGAGTTTAATGAGGTTACCTGAGGTCCTCTGAGGTCAGGTTACCTGCGGTCACAGGTGGAGTTCCGTGGGAACCTGCAGCTGCGACCGCACTTAATCTGATGACGTCACCGCTAATCGCACGACATTTTCTGCTTGGAGCTCACAGCAGGCGGTCATGTTCCATAATCACGCACTGTGCCTTCAGATTTAGCAGAGCTGGAATCATCGTGAGACCTCGTGTGGATTACGTCGGACCTGCAGCGGAGTTTTGGGGGTTAATAAAGTGTTGAAAGAGGGTGTTTATTTTTATTTTATTCCAAATAAAAGATTTTTTCAGTGCTTGTATTTATTTACTTTCATTTACCATTTACTAATGGGCGGGTTCATAGACCCTCCCCACTACTAATCTAGGGCTTACTGGCAGCTCTGGGCTGCCATTAACCTCTTATATTACTCCACTTGCCACTGCACAAGGGTAATCCGGAAATGTCAGGTAAAGCGCTGGGCTTGTTGCATCTAATGAATGCAACAATCCCGGGCAGCTGCAGGCTGCTATTTTTAGGCTTGGTAGCGGCACAATAAACATGGGCTTTCGCATTCTGATAATACCAGCCCCTAGCTGTCGGGCATTATCTTCGCTGGGTATTAAAATTGGGGGGACAACATGCTAATTTTTAAAAATTATTTATTTATTTATTTTTTTTAAAAGCCCCATGCGGTTCCTCTTATTTTGACACACAGCCGAGATAAGCGCACGGCTGTGGGCTGCAGCCTGTGGCCATATGATTTATTTGTGTTGGGTATCATAGTAGGGGGGGAACCGATGACAAATGTTTTTATTTATTTTTACTGTACAATAGATGTGCAGACAGCGCTTATGATTGGCAGCAGTCAGCTGGCACGCTGTCACTCTGGGTGGGGGCGCTTCTGACTACAAGCAAGCACAGGCGCTGGTGGTCGGGGAAAACAGTGCATACAGTTAGGTCCAGAAATATTTGGACAGTGACACAATTTTCGCGAGTTGGGCTCTGCATGCCACCACATTGGATTTGAAATGAAACCTCTACAATAGAATTCAAGTGCAGATTGTAACGTTTAATTTGAAGGTTTGAACAAAAATATCTGATAGAAATTGTAGGAATTGTACACATTTCTTTACAAACACTCCACATTTTAGGAGGTCAAAAGTAATTGGACAAATAAACCAAACCCAAAAAAAAAATTTTTATTTTCAATATTTTGTTGCGAATCCTTTGGAGGCAATCACTGCCTTAAGTCTGGAACCCATGGACATCACCAAACGCTGGGTTTCCTCCTTCTTAATGCTTTGCCAGGCCTTTACAGCCGCAGCCTTCAGGTCTTGCTTGTTTGTGGGTCTTTCCGTCTTAAGTCTGGATTTGAGCAAGTGAAATGCATGCTCAATTGGGTTAAGATCTGGTGATTGACTTGGCCATTGCAGAATGTTCCACTTTTTTGCACTCATGAACTCCTGGGTAGCTTTGGCTGTATGCTTGGGGTCATTGTCCATCTGTACTATGAAGCGCCGTCCGATCAACTTTGCGGCATTTGGCTGAATCTGGGCTGAAAGTATATCCCGGTACACTTCAGAATTCATCCGGCTACTCTTGTCTGCTGTTATGTCATCAATAAACACAAGTGACCCAGTGCCATTGAAAGCCATGCATGCCCATGCCATCACGTTGCCTCAACCATGTTTTACAGAGGATGTGGTGTGCCTTGGATCATGTGCCGTTCCCTTTCTTCTCCAAACTTTTTTCTTCCCATCATTCTGGTACAGGTTGATCTTGGTCTCATCTGTCCATAGAATACTTTTCCAGAACTGTGCTGGCTTCATGAGGTGTTTTTCAGCAAATTTAACTCTGGCCTGTCTATTTTTGGAATTGATGAATGGTTTGCATCTAGATGTGAACCCTTTGTATTTACTTTCATGGAGTCTTCTCTTTACTGTTGACTTAGATACAGATACACCTACTTCACTGAGAGTGTTCTGGACTTCAGTTGATGTTGTGAACGGGTTCTTCTTCACCAAAGAAAGTATGCAGCGATCATCCACCACTGTTGTCATCCGTGGACGCCCAGGCCTTTTTGCGTTCCCAAGCTCACCAGTCAATTCCTTTTTTCTCAGAATGTCCCCGACTGTTGATTTTGCTACTCTAAGCATGTCTGCTATCTCTCTGATGGATTTTTTCTTTTTTTTCAGCCTCAGGATGTTCTGCTTCACCTCAATTGAGAGTTCCTTAGACCGCATGTTGTCTGGTCACAGCAACAGCTTCCAAATGCAAAACCACACACCTATAATCAACCCCAGACCTTTTAACTACTTCATTGATTACAGGTTAACGAGGGAGACGCCTTCAGAGTTAATTGCAGCCCTTAGAGTCCCTTGTCCAATTACTTTTGGTCCCTTGAAAAAGAGGAGGCTATGCATTACAGAGCTATGATTCCTAAACCCTTTCTCCGATTTGGATGTGAAAACTCTCATATTGCAGCTGGGAGTGTGCACTTTCAGCCCATATTATATATATATATAATTGTATTTCTGAACATGTTTTTGTAAACAGCTAAAATAACAAAACTTGTGTCACTGTCCAAATATTTCTGGACCTAACTGTATGCTAATGTGCTGCACCAAAAGGGAATGAGCTGCCGCTGGATCAGTGTACAGCGGCTCCAGTTGCCCGGTAATTTCAGCGCGTCTGCTGCTATCTCCCTATGCCTTCTATCAACAATTTTAATCGCTAGATTCTGGTCCCCATAGACTTATAAGGGGACCGGAATCCGGCCCGGAACCGAATTTTAAAAACCGGATTACCGGGATCCACCAGTCACGGTTATCTGCGAGTCCACTCATCACTATTTCTTACACAAAACTGCAGCTAGCAATAGTTTTCACAGTACACTTTAGATAAATCTAGCAACTGAGAAACGCATCAGCGTAACACATTATATTTATTACTAGCTGTAGTATCCGGGCGTTGCCAGGGATAGTAACTGTCTCTCTGTCTCTCTCCCATTCTCTGTCTGTGTGTCACTGTCTGTCTGTCCCTCTGTCTGTGTCTTTCTTTGTCTGTGTGTGTCTATGTCTCTATCTGTCTGTTTCTATCTCTCTGTCTGTATTTGTATCAGTCTATCTGTCTCCATCTCTGTGTCTGTCTGTCTCTCTCTATCTCTGTGTCTGTCTCTATGTGTGTGTCTGTCTGTGTCTCTCTTTCCCCCATCTGTCTCTTTCCCCACCTGTTTTTGTCTGTCTCTTTCCAGGTCTGTCTCTTTGCCCGTCTGTCTCTTTGCCCGTCTGTCTCTTTGCCCGTCTGTCTCTTTGCCCGTCTGTCTCTTTGCCCATCTGTCTCTTTGCCCGGCTGCCTCTTTGCCCGGCTGTCTCTTTCCAGGGCTGTCTCTTTCCAGGGCTGTCTTTTTGCCCGTCTGTCTCTTTGCCCGTCTGTCTCTGTCTGTGTCTCTCTCTGTCTGTCTGTCTCTTTCTGTCTCACGACCGACATCTTATTACCTCACACATAAGCTTCTTATACTAACAGTTTATTTTGTTCCTATAGCAACCACTGACCGTTGCTATTATTAGCCAGTAGCTCCCACCTCCATTCAGTTAAATGGAGGCAGGATTTTGGTGAATAACTGTAAAGCGCGGGGTTAAATTTTCCCATCAAAGCATAGTCTATGACGTTCCCTGGGTCACATGGGGCGTCTGTGCAAAATTTCGTGATTGTAAATGCGACGGTGCAGATTCCTTTAGCGGACATACACACATACATACACACATACACACACACATACATACAGTGAGCTTTATATATTAAATATGATCTTCAGGAGGTGTTAATATCACTCTTCCACTCTCTTACTTTTGCTCTGAACGATCATTAGTTACATCATTCTGTGATCATAGAATAGTATTGCTCTCAGCAGCATGTTTACATAGGAAAAGATATTACCGATAATGATGATAATTAAGCAAAGTTAAAATCATTTTAGCAGAGGAACAAACATATTGCTCTTGCTTTGGGAGATTGACATTCTGTTTCGCTAGGATGATAATTGGTTCCTGATTATTGACCAGTGTAAATGCACCGTAAAGAGTGTAGCGCCTCACGGGGCAGGTGTTTTAATCTACTCGTTGCCGAGCCGGGGTGCAGATCCTCTGCGTCGTCACTGGGTGGCTTGGCCCGGTTCCGTTGCTCCGAGACGTACAGGAAATAGTATTGGAGGGTGGCAGGGAGGATGGAGGCAGTAGTCAGAGGTTTAGGAAAGTCTTTTAAGGTGATCGTGACGCCACCTGTGGTATGCAGCCAGGGATTAGGGCCGCCGCTTCAAGGTCTCTCACCAGGGCAGATGTTAGGTGCAGCCGGGATGGTGTCGCTCCCCACAGGCGGAGCAGGATTACCCCGGGGAGGATGGAGGAGGATGAGGGTGGTGGTAGTCCCCACTGGAGCTGCAGCGCTGGGTGTCGGCGCCAGTTAAAGGAGAGGCAGAGGTAGGAGCTACGGTTCCAAGTGTTTTTACTCACAGGTTGTTTAATCGCTGCCCCAAAGTGCCGTTCTCTGCCACGATGGGCTCCAGCCAATCCCGGATCCGCCGGCAGTCAGCGCTGGTGCCCGTGAAAGTCTGTTAGTGAAGTGTCCCTTGGTTGCTATCTGGAACCCGGGCAGAACCTCCTGCTCCAAGCTACGGGCCCACGAGGAGAGAGGAACACTAACTCCTGTTGTCAGTGCTAGGTGTTGTCCCAAGCTGCGCCCAGGAATATTCTCCCTAAAGTGTGATGGTTGTGCCTACTTCTACCCCATGTGATGCCCGCCCCCAGTGGTTGTCCTCATGACTGGGAAGTCCCATGCTTCATGGCTGGCTCCCCTGTCTGTCCTAGTCCAACCCACTGTGAGTGAGCACCTGCTGTTGTTTGTGTGTGTTTTGTGAAGGTACTGGCAAGTTAACCCCCTCCTTACCCAGGATAGATATTACCCCATAAATGTGGTGTAATATCCTGTGGCACCTGAGGCCCAAGGGTGCCACAAGAGTAACAAAACTTTTGGAAGATTTTTTTTTTTATATGGCTTGCACCTTTTCTGATGCAATCATTCAAAAGTCCTCTAAAGTCCAGAGCTCAGGAGACAGAAGAGCACACACGCACAAACACAGAGGAAATGACAGATGTAGAAAGTCACAGGCTCCTATCTCCTAAGCTCCACACTTCTAAGAGGTCTTTTGAGCGATCTGTGGTGGTCATAGAACTCAGACACACAGATATGCTGGGAAATAAAGCGCCCACAGCATGATAGTGCTTCTGTCTGAGTATAATCGTAGTTCCTGTATATTCCACAGTCTGATGATAACTAGTAATAATGTAACGCCGTGGTAGCTTGGTCGTTACAGCGTATTGCATAATATCCTTCCCGGGCAGGAAGAGGTCCCCCTGGTAAGTTCACACACACCACTAGGAAGGAGTTAATCATTTTTCAGCACCTAGCTTAGGTTTGCATAACACTCCCTGTCTCCTAAACAAGCGCTGAAAGCAAGTGGTTTCACACAGAGAGGTCCCCATGACAACGTGTTGAATTCCTTTGAGGGAGGGGGCCTGAGCTCGGAGCCAGTGCAGGGCAGACAGGAAATCCAGTTAGAACTGTCTGAGATGTGAAACAGCACAGACCTCTGCAGGGACAGCTCCTGCGGAGGGGAACCAGCCAGACCAGGGTTAGTAACACCTGGAGGAAGGGGAACCGGTACGAGTGATCATGGGGATCTACCTGGTAGCGCCTAAAGTGGCCAGGCTGCTACAGAAGAGGGAGAGAGAAAGGCGGGCGAGTCTCCAAGAGCTTCAGGCCACGGGGACCGCAACGATCCGCACATGAAAGTAAGACCCTCAGATTATCCTGCCAGCCCCTGCCTCTGACCTGCCCAGGACCGACCGGAGGCTACAACGGCGAGGACCAGCACCGGGGTGCGACTTTGAACAAACTAGTGAATAAAAGAATGCCGCTGCCCTGTGCCCCGGTGCTCCCGTGGACTGCCACCCCCCGGTTCTCACTAACCTCCCGGGGTTTCCCTACTCCACCCGTGGGGAGTGATTCCATCTCGGCTGCACGTAACACCTGCCCTGGAGAGAGAATGTGCAGCGGCGGCTAATGTACCGCCTCGCGGGCTCGGCTGCGACCGCCGACACGCTCTGATCCGTGCTCGTACTGCGGGTGGTGGCTCGAGCCTCTCACGGACCCGGGGTCACGTCGCTCTGCAAGGGAATTGGCGCTACACGCGGGGATTTGAGTGTTTGGTTTGGAATGATTGTTCATGACGCCACCCACGGGTTGTGGTGATTAAGGACACCACCGCTGCGGTGAAGGTAGAGGGCTCCCGGGAGCAATGTAATGGCGCAGCTAGGTGTTGACCCCTCCGTGGGCAGGGGGTGTTGGTCCCAGGGCCCGGTAGGCGAGGGCCGGGCTGCAGAGTGAAGTGTTGCGGTGCAGTGCGGTGCCTGATGGCACTGGTGTACTCACTCGGACACAAGACACTGGAGTCTCTGGTAAACCAAACGGAGTGATGAACGGGGCCCGCAGCCGGCTGCAGCTTCTTCCAGACTAGGTTGGTGATTTCCACCTTTCTCCTGCACCTCTGTGTGTAAAATGTTTTGACTCCTATGCCTAGACACCGGTAGTCCGCTCCCCGACTTGTATATGCCAGAGGAGCCCGTTTGCCCGCAGACGCTGGCTCTTTGGGTCTCTATGCCTTGGCGGTGGCTTTACCCTGTATGGTTGGGCTGTTGTCTTCTAAAGGGACTTGTGTGGGGTAGGTCCTTACGTCCAGTTGGTCCAGTTGATTCGACTCAGCCCTGTCGGTTCAGGGCTTTGTACGGGGTCTGAGTACCCTGCTTGGTGCTCCGGTATAGAGTTGGCTCCCCGGTTCGGTTCCGGCGGGCCACTACCCTATCCCGATCCCTTACGAATGCACCGGTCCTATTCCCGGTCTCCTGCAGGCAGCCACCACCGTCTGCCTCCTTGCCAATGGTGACTGGGCTCCGACCCAGCCACTGGGTAGTCTCTTGGCAGCCTGGACACAGGACTGCCTATGAACTTGACTGCTCTCGACTTGCACTTGAACTAGTGTACTCAGACTGTTTTCCCGCCTCCAGGCCTGTGAACTCCTCGGTGGGCTGAGCCAACCACCTGGCTCCGCCCCTCTGGTGTGGACATCAAACCTGGAGGGTGGTGACAAGGTTTTTAGGTTGACTGGTGTTACCTAATCGGGAGGGGGTGTGGTGTTGTGTGTGACTTCCTGGGATGACCTGGATAGTCCAGGGCGTCACACTAATCACCTGGCCGCATACCAAGGGTGGTGCTCCTAGCAAGCCCCGTTCCCGTCCAATATCGTTTCTGGGGAAAGAAGAGTCACAGGGGGGTCCACGGCGGAAGAGGCCGAGACCCCAGTCGCTGCTGCAACCGGCGACATGCTCCCCCGGAACTCTGTCACCCTCCTTCCATTACCCCCTTGTTACATCGGACTATCAAACTCTTTTTATGAAACCTGCCGGGGTCACGGAAGCCGGGTAGGGCCACTCAAAGCTGATCCCGAACACCACCGGCCCGGTGACCGTGTAAGCCCTGCAGGCTCCGTGTGGGCGTTTCAATAACAACAAATTGAATGGAGAATGGATAGTGAAAAACCTATAATGCATAAGAACCTATCCTTTTAAAAAAAAATGAATTTTTATTACTGATTATTAAAAACCACCAAAAACTATGAATATAAGGTCCGTTTCACACGTCAGTGAAAAACACAGACATTCCTCACTGACGTGTAAAATACGCACATGTCCCTCCGTGTTCCGTGATTCACGGCACACGTGGGTTCTCCATGTGCAATCCGTGATCCATGATCCGTGATTGCATATGGACATTACTCACCTGCCTTCGCTCCTGCTGTCCATGGTGCTGAAGTCTCCAGCTCTGCAGCGTCCGCCCACCGCTCTCAGCACCTACTTCCTGGTCGGGTTTTCCTGCTCTCATGAATATTCATGAGCCAGGCAGAAGCTGCCGAGAGCGGAGGCTGCAGAGCGAATCGCAGGCAAGGTAAGTTGAAAATATTTAATTTGTCCATGATTTTCTGGTACGTGTTTCACTGATCACACATGGTCACACCATAGTGTGGTCCGTGGGTCATCAATGATGCCAGAAAAAAACTGACTTGTCTCCGTGCAGAATCACGGCCACGCGTGCACGCTGCACGGAGACACGTTCAGTGAAAAATCACTGATGTGTGAGCAGACTCATTGATTATAATGGGTCTGCGTATGGCAGTGATTCTGGTACATTTAAAAAAAAAGCACAAACGTACCAGAATCACTGACGTGTGAAACAGGCCTTAACTTAAGATTGATTGCTCTCAGTGACAGAAACAAATTTATAATCTTGTAGTTGTGATACTTTTTAATTACTAACTAAAATAAAATAAATGATGTTACAGAGCAAGCTTTCGAGACGTCTCAGGTCTCTACATCATCTGAGAAAAAGAGCTAAGAAACTTCACCATATTCTACACAAAGATGACCGGTTAAAAACAATATTCAAAGATCCACCCTTGCTATGCTACAGGCAACCTCCTAATTTAAGAAACATTATGATCCGAAGTTCTATGCCCTCAGATACACCAAGATTTTATCCTTGCAATGTAAAGAGCTGCAAAATCTGCACTCACGTAGATGGTGGCGCCCCTGAGGCTTCAGGCGCCACAGGGTACTGCACCTCACCCGAGATGCGGTGCTCATCCTGGATACGGAGGAGGCCGTCACGGTAACCACCACCAATACACTCATCCAACACATAACACGGGAGCTCTTCCACTGGGACCAAGCTAGGGTAAGTGCTGGGGTGGCCATCATGAGGTATGGGACCTCTTGCCCACTAGTTCAGGAATCCGGGAGGTGGGGCTTCCACAGGGGAAGGGAGGAGCCATCTCACACACTCATAGGACAGTCTGAAGTTGGCTCCGGGCGCAGCAGCGTCTGGACGGACTCAGGGGAATAAACCAAGCAAAGGACACGGATAATTCGGGGCCCGTGGTCTGGAGCTGTGAGCTCAACCTGGGTTCTTAAGAAGGTAGGGGTATCCCAGGGTTCGCAGGGAGTGCAGAAGGCACCCGTGACATGTTTCACAGCCAAGGAGCTGGGGTCTAGGGAAACCATCGAAAGGAGACATGCAGAAGGAAACACCGGCCTCGACCTCCAAAGTATCTGGGATTGGCTGGAGCCTATCACAGCGGGATGTGGCACACCAAGGGCAGAGTGACTCCAATAAGTAAAGAGACCTTGAACTGCACCCACTGTGTCGTCCCGTCATTGCCGGCACTCTCACATTCGCGCCCCTCCACCATAGGCGAGTACTACCACCTACATCGTCCTCCCTGGGGCCTAGCTCTACCTGTGGAGAGCTGAAACACCCGAGCTGTGTCACCATCTGGCCCAGAAGAGAAAGCACCCACAGCAGTGGCTTATATTGGCCGCACACCAGAGGTGGCGTCACAAACAACTACCCCCATCATCCCCATTCCGAAGCCTTTATTGACAATGACGGGGTGACGGAACTGGACGAGGCCACCGCGGCGACTCAGGAGAAGAAACGTGGCCCGGTGATGGGTAACCATCCGACCCCGTGGGCGCGTCCTAGAGACCAAAGACCAGATACAGATCCCTAACACAAAGCAGGAGTATAAGATCCCTAGGACATTCACATGTTCCTCATCCAATGTGGTGTACTTAATTCTGTGCACTATATGTCCTATTGGGGATTTTTATATTAGAGAAACAGGACTGAGAGCAAGGATGAGGGCTCATCGCCACACAATTACAGACAAAGAAAAACATTGACCTGTGGCCAAACATTTCTGTGCTCCAGGACACAACTAGAGTTGAGCGCGGTTCTAGGTTCGAGGTTCTCCAGTTCTAGGCTTGAGTGATTTTGGGGGCTGTTCGAGATCGAACTAGAACTCGAGCTTTTTGCAAAAGCTCGATAGTTCTAGATACGTTCGAGAACGGTTCTAGCAGCAAAAAACAGGGCTTTTTACAGCTACAGTGTGCAGGAGCCATCGCTGGCAGGCTGCCAGAAGCTGGTAACCAAGATAAACATCGGGTATCCAACCAAAGCGCTTTGGTTAGTAACCCGATGTTTATCCTAGTTACGTGCAGGAAGCCCACACTTCCCCGCTCAGCTCGCTCCGCCCCCTCCTGCCCGCGGCATGTACACACGTACACACACACACACACACACACACACACACTCTGCACACACGGTCCCGCTCGGCTTACCTGCGGTGATGAAGTCCCGACCTCAGCGCTGTCACTGTCCTCCATGGCCGCCGCTTGTCACATCACCTTCTCTCGCTTCCGACCCGAGACTGACTAGCGGTGACGTCACGGGCCTCTCGCGATACTTGGTGTGAAGGCGGCGGTCATTGAACTCAGTGACAGGGGCTGTCAGTGTGCTGGAGATCAGCGCAGGTAATGTACCTCGCTGACAGCAGCACTTGTCATGCCCTGCAGTGACCTGGGCTGACCCATTGATGTTAGCTCAGGTCACTGCACTGCTCTCCCAGCCAATGGGGAACATCCTGCTCTTCATTGACTGGGACAGTGTGGATCGTCATGGCAACCCCTTGGATTACACCAGACCTGGATTTGTTTTTCATTCTAATAAATTGGTTAAAGAGAGAATGTTTTGGGGAGTGTTTTTTCAAATAAAAATGTGTTTGTCGTCTATTTTTTTTTATTACTGACTGGGTTGGTGATGTCGGGTATCTGATAGATGCCTGACCTCACCAACCCCAGGGCTTGATGCCAGGTGACATTACACATCTGGTATTAACCCCATATATTACCCCGTTTGCCACCGCACCAGGGCGCGGGATGAGCTGGGGCGAAGCACCAGGATTGGCGCATCTAATGGATGCGCCACTTCTGGGGCGGCTGCGGCCTGCTATTTTTAGGCTGGGGAGAGTCCAATAACCATGGACCTCCCTAGTCTGAGAATATCAGGCCCCAGCTGTCTGCTTTACCTTGGCTGGTGATCCAATTTTGGGGGACCCCTACATGTTTTTTTTTTTAATTATTTATTTAATTTAAAATAACAGCGTGGGGTGCCCTCAGTTTTGGATTACCAGCCAAGGTGAGGTTGCCCGCTGTGGTCTGCAGGCTGCAGCCGTCTGCTTTACCCTAGCTGGCTACAAAACTAGGGGGAACCCTACGTCATTTTTTTTTCTTTTTTTTGGCTAAATACAAAGCTAAGCACCCCTTAGTGCCACATGAAAGGCACCAAAGGGTGCTCCACTTTTTCTCCACTTTTTCTCCATTTTTTCTCCACTTTTTCTACCTTTTTGCTCCACTTTTTCTACATTTTCTTCTACATTTTTTCTCCACTTTTTCTCCACTTTTTCTCCACTTTTTCTCCATTTTTTTCTCCACTTTTTCTCCACTTTTTCTCCACTTTTTCTACATTTTTTTCTCCATTTTTTCTCCACTTTTTCTCCACTTTTTCTCCATTTTTTTTCTCCATTTTTTCTCCATTTTTTCTCCATTTTTTCTCCACTTTTTCTCCACTTTTTCTCCATTTTTTTTCTCCATTTTTTCTCCACTTATTCTCCATTTTTTTTCTCCACTTATTCTCCACTTTTTCTCCATTTTTTTCTCCACTTTTTCTCCACTTTTTCTCCACTTATTCTCCACTTTTTCTCCACTTTTTCTCCACTTTTTCTCCACTTATTCTCCACTTATTCTCCACTTTTTCTCCATTTTTTTCTCCATTTTTTCTCCACTTTTTCTCCACTTTTTCTCCGTTCTTTTTCTATGGTCGGTCTACCCATTAGCTCTGCCATGCATACTGTAGCTCTACACCTACTGCACATGTTACTTTATGATTGACATCTCTTTCATACCAGAGCTGTCTAAGCCTACTCTGACCCCATATTTGTCATTACTATATTGTCCTTGTACTGTATTATGACATTTGTATCATGTGTTTCATTTCTTGCTGTGTTGCAATTTTTTTGCTGCATCCCAATTGTACCTCTACATTGTTCGAGTTTATGTTATTGTTCTCTCACTCTTATGTGATACTGATTATTGTCATTTTTCATGATTACATGCAGATAAGTCCAATCTGACGAAGGCTCAGGCCGAAACATCATTTGTAACTTGTTTTGGACAAAAACATATATGCTTATGAAAAAAATGTTTTTCTTAATAAGGACCAATAAAGAGTGATTTTGCATTACTATCCGTTGTGACTTACTGACTTAGTCTGGGAGATTTAGAGTGCCGAGGTTACTCACTAATTTTATCTATTATTACCTCTGAGCACCTATATACCAGTGAGGAGAGCTTCCTCTACAGTAGTTCTCCTGATTAGGCATGCCCTTACCTCATGAGCAGGGCATTGCAGCTTTGGTAGCAACCATTACGACATGGACTCTGCTGCTGTGGACCCGAGAAGAGTGAGTGCAGATTCATTGCACCCACACTCCTCACATGAAGGGTCCGCACTCCTAGAAAATGGGGGATACGTTCCCTGAGTGTCTCCCCCCCATATTCTAGACGGTCCAGAGTCGTCGTGGGACCCCTTTATTTTTTTTCTTACAATAAATTGGTGAAAGAGGAAATGTTTTGGGGACTGTTTTTTCAAATAAATTTCTTTTGTCGATTTTTTTTTTTTTGTTAGTACTGACAGTTTATGATGTTGGGTATCTAATAGACGGCATGACATCACAAACTGCTGGGCTTGATCTCAGGTTACTTTACAGCTAGTATCAACCCGATTTATTACCCTGTTTGCCACTGCACCAGGCCACGGGATGAGCTGGGGTGAAGTGCCAGGATTGGCGCATCTAGTGGATGCGCCATGTCTGGGGTGCCTGCGGCCTGCTATTTTTAGGCTGTGAAGGCCCAATAACTATGGACCTTCCCACCCTGAGAATACCAGACCACAGCTGTCCGCTTTACCTTGGCTGGTGATCCAATTTGGGGGGGACCCTACTTTTATTGTGTAATTATTAATATTTATAAAATAATTATAAAAAAGAGCCTGAGGGGACCTCCACATTGGATCCCCAACCACGGTAAAGCTGCCAGCTGTGGTTTTCAGGCTACAGCCGTCTGCTTTACCCTAGCTGGCTATCAAAAATGGGGGGACCCAACGTCATTTTTTTTTTTAACTATTTTTTAAATAGAAAAAATTAATGGGCTTCCCTGTATTTTGATTGCCAACCAAGGTAACGGCAGGCAGATGGGGGTGGCAACCCATAGCTGTCTCCTTTATCTGCGCTGAGAATCAAAAATACCGCGGAGCGCTACGTCATTTTTTTAAAGATTTATTTTTACAGCACTGTGATGTCCAGCAATCAAAATACAGGGAAGCCCATTTTATTTTTAGTTATTTAAATAAATAATTAAAAAAAATATATATGGGCTCCCGCTGCATTTTTTGTATTGCTAGCTAAGGGTAATCCAAGCAGCTACTGGCTGCTAACCCCCACTGCTTGGTGTTACCTTCACTGGCAATGGAAAATCCAGGGAAGCATTTTTTATTTTTTTTGCCAAAAAACTACAAAAAAAGGACGTGAGCTTCGCCATATTTTTGTATGCTAGCCAGGTATAGCAGGCAGGTGCTGGAAGAGTTGGATACAGTGCCAGAAGATGGCGCTTCTATGAAAATGCCATTTTCTGAGGCGGCTGCAGACTGCAATTCGCAGCAGTGGGGCCCAGAAAGCTCAGGCCAACCTGTGCTGCGGATTCCAATCCCCAGCTGCCTAGTTGTACCTGGCTGGACACAAAAATGGGACGAAGCCTACGTCATTTGTTTTCTAATTATTTCATGAAATTCATGAAATAATAAAAAAAGGGCTTCCCTTTATTTTTGGTTCCCAGCCGGGTACAAATAGGCAACTGGGGGTTGGGGGCAGCCGTACCTGCCTGCTGTACCTGGCTAGCATACAAAAATATGGCGAAGCCCACATAATTTTTTCAGGGGGCAAAAAACTTCTGCATACAGTCCTGGATGGAGTATGCTGAGCCTTGTAGTTCTGCAGCTGCTGTCTGTCTGTATGGAGAAGAGCAGACAGCAGCTGCAGAACTACAAGGCTCAGCATACTCCATCCAGGACTGTATGCAGAATTTTTTTGCCCACCAAAAAAATGACGTGGGCTTCGCCATATTTTTGTATGCTAGCCAGGTACAGCAGGCAGCCACGGGCTGCCTCCAACCCCCAGTTGCCTATTTGTACCCGGCTGGGAACGAAAAATATAGGGAAGCCCATTTTTTTTTAATTATTTCACTTATTTCATGAAATAATTAAAAAACAAATGACGTGGGCTTCGCCCCATTTTTGTGTCCAGCCGGGTACACCTAGGCAGCTGGGGATTGGAATCCGCAGCACAGGTTAGCCCGAGGTTTCTGGGCGCCTCTGCTGCGGATTTCAGTCCGCAGCCGTCCCAGAAAATGGCGCTCTCATAGAAGCGCCATCATCTGGCGCTGTATCCAACTCTTCCAACAGCCCTGGAGCCGGGTGGCTTGTTGGGTAATCATGAGTTAATACTGGCTTTGTTTTACTAGCCAGTATTAAGCCAGAGATTCTTAATGTCAGGCACGTTTGACCCGGCCATTAAGAATCTCCAATAAAGGGTTAAAAAAAACACCACACAGAGAAAAAATACTTTAATAGAAATAAATACACAGACACATTAGAGACTCCATCTTTATTACCCCCTGTTAGCCCTCCACGATCCTGCTCTTCTGTCTTCTTTCTTTCTAGTGTAGTAGTAGTGAGGATTGTAGTGAGGATGAGGTTCACCAGCTCATCACTTGGGGCTGGGGAACCTCATCCTCACTACAATCCTCACTACAATCGGGAAGCAGCGTGCAGCCTTCACTCCGTGAGTGATCAGTGCTGGCTGTCAGCGGTAACAGCAGTAACGCTGACAGACGCGTTACCATAGCAACGGTGCTCTCGGAGCCGCGGTTAGCGGTGACGTCACCGCTAACTGCGTTGCTATGGCAACGGTGATCTCCGTTAATGACCGGCTGTGTCAGCCGGTCCCTAACGGAACGGGGAGTCGACCGTCTGCTAGAGCATGTCGCCGGTACACGGCGATACACATATGTGCACCGTGTACCGGAGAGATGCACTCGCAGGTCCTACATGTCCCATCATAGTCATGTGACCAGTCTGTAGCCAATGAGATAATAGCCACGTGACTGGTCACATGGCTACTTTGACGTCACAATAGGTCCTGCATCTCTGCTGGCAGTGCCGTCACCGGGAGGATTCAGCGATCATCGGATGGAATAGCGGCAGGAGACAGAGTGCAGAAGGGATCGCGAGGACCGGTAAGTGTTATGGCAATGTTTATTAACTGTTTGTGTACATTTATAATGCATTTTTATGTGTTTGTGATTGCCTCCCATTATAGCCTATTGGTTCTAGTTCGGTTCGTCGAATGTTCGACGAACCGAACTCGAACGGGACCCCCGTTCGGCGAACCGACCTCGAGCCGAACCGCGACCGGTTCGCTCATCTCTAGACACAACATTAACCACAGGAAAGTTGTCAAAGGCAACTTCAGATCCCAGAATCTTCGAAGGGTCTGGGAACACTAATTAGTTACAATGTTAGGTTGAGTCCTGTGTGGACAGAATCAATCAGGAGGATTTATGACCACTACAAAATCTGAGGGGTCTGCTCCAAAGACTGTGAGGGCACTAGACCTTTGATCCTACATGGATATTGGGACAATAAAACTTTCACACCAATAATCAAAGTTTAGTGTTTGTTTATTTAAATGCCCTTTTATTATACCATGCCTCTGCCCTGTTTGTGTATATATTTGTGTTTCTCCATATATTTTGTTATATCATGCTTGATGAAGGGATCTGAGAAGTCTTGAAAGCTTGCTCTGTAACATCATTAATTTTATTTTAGTTAGCCATTAAAAGATATCACAACTACAAGATTATAATTTTGCTTCTCTCACTGAGCGCAATCAATAATTTTTCAACTGGCTAACACGGTACCAAAACTTTTTTCTTTTAACTATCAACTAAAGTGCACAGAGAAAGGAGAATGCTGACCCTGATTTGTATTCTCCCTGATATGCACTGCCTAACAGCGGGGGTCGGCACCCTAGTAATGATTTGGTGCCCCCAGTCACCGTTGGCTTTCCCTGCCTGACCCTGAGTTTCCTGCCAGAAAAGGTGCAAGTGCCTAGATAAGGTACAAAGTGCAAACAATAAACAATAATAGGCAGGTATAGGGTAATAAATCTAGGATAACTTATCTTGCTAGATGATTTTGGCCATGCCCAATCCTCTTGTGCCAGGCTGATGCCTCAGATGAAGAGCAAAAAAAATGAAGTATTTCTATTGGAAATATCAATGCTGAGTAACTGGAGTCATCTGTACTGTATATGCCAATACCTTCCTATATGTGACAGTGTGTGGGGGTAATTTTAGTGTTAGTGCTGGAATTTTTTTTTATTAGTAGGGTGGTATGATTCAGTTAAGGGTACTTTTGTTGAGGAGAGCCATAAGATGAAATACTTGATTAACCTCTGGACATAGAGCACTGTGAGAAGTGTGTTCAATTAAATTAATTCTCTATACTTAAGAAAGTCACTTTTCAGAGGAAGCCAAGATGGCCCCCGATGACATCACAGACCCTACCATCAGCATGGATCCACCAGATGAAGTCCCTCCCATCACCATCACCATGGACTGATCCACTGAAGTCAGACCCACCCATCAACAGCAACACAGATCTCCCCATTGGCTAGCCCAACTGTCCCACTAAATGGGCATATCTGAACTTGTGTACGCCCCTAGCCTATATCAGAAACCGCACGGGTTCTCCTGTTCTCTTTGCCTGCCATTTTTACTGTGACCAGGAAGAGATTTCATATCCGACTGTGTCTGGTGTGAATTCTTTACGCATGCACTTGGTCTATACCAATTAGGCCAGGCAGTAGGCAACTAGTGATCTCTGGTCAAGAGTTCACCCTAACATTAATGGCGCCCAACGTGGGGGCAGCATAGGAGAAACTCTACAATCATGAGGACCGGCGATTGGAATGGCAGGACGTGCCAAGAGTCTGATCAACTCTTTATACGAGAACACGGTAAGTCTGCTGATTTTTATAATCTGAAGTCTTACTTGTGTGTCTCAGGGTGTGTGGCACTGATTGCCTGACCGTGTCCGGTTTTTGTGATCTCTGTGACGGCAGAAGAGTTTCTCCGCTGCTGGCCATATTAATCTCGGAAGAACCGTCACATGTTCAGTTGCCTGCTGCCTATTGTGTATTTGTGAATTGGGGAGATTGACTGGTAGTTAGGAGAGCAAGTGGTTTTGTGAGCATCATCTGGAAACGTAAAGGATATTGTCTGTCGTATAGTATACGGTTGTCGCCTGTGGTACAGTTTATGGCTCTGTGAGGAAATACGTGGGACTGCTGGTACGTGGTATTCTTGGGGCCTAGCGCAGTGTAGCGTAGAATGGCTGGTATGGATACCATTGGGGCATAGCGTTTAAGTTGCGTGTTGTGGCTGGTATGTGGTAGTCTTGGGGCCTAACGCTGGACGTAAAATGGCTGGTACGGATACAATTGGGGCTTAGCACAAGCTTGGGAGATATAATTGGTATGAGGTGTCTTGGGGTCTAGAAAGAGCGCTGGACGTGAATCGGCTGGTACGGGCACCTTGTAGCCAGGTGTGACACCATTGGTGTCTTTATGAATTACGGACCATGTAGAAACTGGGCAGGGACACTGTGACTAGGCGCCTGCTGCAGACTTAACAAAACTTTACTTAGTGTTCAGTTGTGAGTCATCTTTCTGTGTGTTTGTGTATGTATCTATAAAAGTACAGAAAATAACGGAGAAAGAATTTGAGCTGATGTGAGGTCAGTTTTTCCCTTTTCCCTGCCACATGCTAAAATGGTGGATGAAGCACATGGTGGCCAAGGCATGCATGGTTTAAACAAAGAAAAGGAAGTAAGTCGGGGGATGTGTGAAGAAGATCATGTGCTCTGTAAATGTTTGAACAATGGATTGGATGGAGTACTACATACTTAGACAGAAAAAAAAAATGTGTTTTTAACTGTAGTTGGACCAGGACTGTAGATATCTGAATATGTGTGTATATGATATATATAAGTATGTGTGTGTGTGTATGTATAAAATATGGAATATAGGCAGGAAGGATAATTGTTTAAACTTGCAAGTTTAGCAGAAGTAAAATCAGTTTCTCCTTTCCCCCTCTCACATGGCTCAACCGCCCTTACACAAAGAAGCCATGTGCTATTCTGGCAGTGGCCATTTTGTTAGTAAATCTGTGTGGAGCCCTCAGTGAAGTTGACAAAACTGCTCTCACAAAATAACATATGAAGTGTTAGTAAATGTTTATAGCACTAAAAGATGGAATATTGAATGATTGGGTAGTTGTGGAAGACACTTAATATAAATCCAGTGTGCAAGTTGGATTGAGTCAGGACAGTAAAAAAAACTAATGTCTTATTAATTAGTAAGCAATAAAAGAATAAGAGAAAACCTTAAAATAAACGTACCTTAAAACAGATCTGATGAAAATAAATAAATATTCCAGTTATGGATCTGATAGGTTGATCCGAAAAGTTGCATGTTTTAAAACAAAAAAAAAATAAATAAAATAAATAATAATAATATATCCAAGGGAAGAGATGGACCCCAACTTGCATCTTGCAGAGAGAGAGAAAAAATGCTTGCTTGTGGCTTCAGAGGGATCAGAGGGAAGAGTGAAATACAGGTTTTTCCACTAGAGTTTCAGGTTACAAGGGGGGGGGGTTCGTCTTATCTATTGTTTTGTCATAAAAAGGCCAAAAGAAGAAGAAAAAAAAAAGGTTTCTACATTTAATTCATTGTAAATTATAGTGGAAAAAGTAGTTGCAAATAGTTTATTTTACTAATTTAATCACAAATGAATAAAAATTAACTGCGGACATGTTTAGATTTATTGATAGATATTCGAGCATAGTTGTCCAATATCCAGAGTGTTACAGGGGGACCAGCAGATTAGGACCAGGGAGTATATATCCCAATCGCCAGTCGGGGCCCACCGTGCTCCAGATGGCAATGGAGCTGCTGGCACCCTGTGGGTTAGGCGGAGACTGTAGGACTGATGACTCCGATAACCCAGGAGACCTGGGAACCGGTCACGTGTGTAGAGACACGTACGACCGGACGACAACCCAGTTAGCGTTTCGGTGGAATTGGCGCAACCCCGACCACGTGTGCAGGGAACACGTCAGGCCGGATGGTAACCAGGTAGCGTTAACCGAGAAGACCGCTGCGACAGCGCCCTGTTGGCCACGTGTGTCAGACACGACAGGCCGAGCGGTCCTTCGATTAGCGTTTCTGGTCACTACGCGAATGGCCACGTGTGTAGAGGACACGTCAGGCCAAGGGATCACACCAGTAGCGTTGACTGGGAAGCCAAGGAGGATAATAGGTTCACACACCCAATCCTGGAACACCCTGTTAACTCCACAGAGGTCCTGGGGTATGCTGTCCGTGCGCGTAGGAGGCACAACCGGACAGGTGACGCAGCAGGTATGCTGTCCGTGTGCGTAGGAGGCACAACTGGAAAGGTGACGCAGCAGCCGCAGCCCAGTTAACGCCACTGGACTGCTATAGCACAACAGGACCGGTAGCAAGGAAGCTCAGCGCCTGACCCTCATGTGCTGAGCCACGAATCTTGGCGTGACAGGCACCGTTCGCCTAGCCCTACCTACCGCTTCCAACAAGGCTTATGCCACCATGAACTCTAAGTGAATATGAGTGAAGACAGCGCACCTCCATGTTGTCTCCAGCCCCTTTTATAACCTAAATCCGCCCCAAACCCAGGGTGGAACCACCAAGGTCCAATAGCAGGGTGCCATATCATCAGCGATGTCACCAGCGGCCTATCCGGAACTGCCACGTCATTGATGACCTCATGGCAGCCATGCCCAAACACTTCACCAGTCATCGTCTGATGACCAATGGTGAGGTGCCAGATTATAGGGGCGGGCCTCTGCGGGCCAGTCCGGAGTGGCCACGTCATCAGGACACCTGACACCCTCTGCCCTATTAGGGCCTGCCACCTCACGGACATGCTCAGTGAGGTCCTTACCGGACCTAGCCTCTGATGCACTAAGTGCCTGAGCATGCTCAGTAGCCTGAATAACAGACTCAGAAATCAGACTATCTGCCTGAGGATGCTCAGTAGGCACATCCCAGAACTTAGACACAGCACGAAGTCCAAGTACCTGTGCAAACAGGCTGTTAGGGTTAATTGTGGGAGCATGCTCAGTAGCCTGAACTGAGGACTTAGTCTCCGAAATAACACAATCAGGCTGAGCATGCTCACTAGGCAAAACACCAGACTTAGACTCTGGCTGGGGTAAATCGGGGTAAATCGCGCACGCATGCACACTAGCCGCCTCTCCACACTTAGACGTGGTGGAAGAAGCAGCCAACTGGATGACCCAAGGCACGGCCAAGAACGGCAGCCGGCGCCTGGGCGCAACAGGAACCGCAGCAGGCTGCTTGCGGCTATGGCGGCGCCGGTTCGTAACACAGAGGTTGTGCTACGTTATTATTATAGTTATTATTATTATTAATAATACTAATAATAATAATAATAATCTTTGTTAATATATTTATTAATATTTACAATAATTTGGTTTAAGGAATGTGGATGATTTATGGCATTCTGTGTTTTATATTTAATGTATTGAATAATCTGCTTTCTTTTTATAGAAAGTATGATTGCAATGCAGATTTCTGTGGTCCAAGCAAAGGTTAAAAAGCATTGAAAGGGTTTTACATTATTAAGTTACAGATAAAAACAATATTTATGGTGTTCCCAGTTAGGTACAATCTATACAAAGTGACTTTTATGCCTAAATGTAGAGCTCCGGGGCCATACACTTTTTGAATCTAATTATGTTTTGGATAATAGATTCAAAAAGGGGGGAAGATGATGTGGAAAATCACACACACATATTATTTAAGGTTTTAATTTGTTCATCAATTAAGTTTTTCTATTAAGTTGTCTTTATATTTTTATCTGTAAGGAGGATACAACAGACAGACATATATCATGATTACTCTGATGTAACAAGAATTATCAAGTTTTGAACATGTCTGAGATGAGCCCATTGTTAATGCAGATTTTAAGTTTTTCTGTAGATGGACCCAGATACCAAGATGCTGGTTGATTCTACACTGGATATGCTGAGGATACGCAACATGAGGTAATAAAAATCAAACCACTCACTCCTCTCCCATCGGAATAGGAGAACGAGATGAAGATTTGCGATCACTGTGGTTCGTAGAGAAGAGGGGGGTAAGATAGTCAAAATGTGGATATAGGCAGAGCCGGAGGAGATGCTCGCACAGGTGCAGACAACAAAGAAGCAGTGAATGGGCCTAGAGTTGAGAGTCCTTTACCAATGCAGACCAGTACCATACCTCGGTGGCTCCTGTCACGATGTCCGTGACATTGGTCACTCCTTGTATTTTTAAATCCCTACAGAAACAAGTGATTCAGAAAGGAACGGAGTGTGAGACGCAGGGAGCCAGTGACTGAGGAAGGTCTGTGGATAAAGGGCGGTAAGCTTTCTCTGCCATGAGCGCTCTACTCAATAATGACACAGGTAACTATGAACGCATGTGACAAAGAGTGTGGTGGTGGACAAGATATGGGCAGCACCACTGCTTCAGTGCCCAGGTGGCCAGACACATGCAGTCTTGTAAGACGTGTTATTAAGGTATAAAAACTGTAAAGACCTCGTAGCAACACCCCCCTCATCCGTTCTACTGCTCCGGTGATTGCAGATTAGTCATAAACATCTACAATGAGTAGGTTTATATGAGTTTTGTGCGTGTTGTGTGAATTTCTTTTCAGGCCTGCTGTGAAACATATCCAGTATGGAAAACATTACTGCTGAAAAACTCATAATGCTGGTGGTATGTAAATGGAGTTCCTTAAAAGCAGTAAAAGTGCATATTCTATAGCAGAGGTCATTATAGAGATCAGTACCTGAGGATGCCTCTGATGAAACCCTGTCTGCCACTGTGAAGAGGAGAGAAATGCGTTGGGCTTCTTTCATGCTAAGTGTCTGACGAATATGCGTTTATTTTATTAGCCTGAGTGTGAATTGGACAGTGGAGGGTCTGTTATTGGACCAGATCTCCTCGTGACTTTACCTGGCCTTATTATTATATTTATACAGTGGGTACATGTTATACATGTGAGATATTTAATTTCTTTTAGGGTTTGGTCCTTGAATTTGCTATATCATATTGATTTAAGCTACCAAACAGCTATGTAAAATACAGAGTTTGAATATTTAATCTTTGGGAATAAATTGGATATATATAATTGCATATTGACGCCTCTTTATCCTCTGTATCTCACGGTTTCTATATTCCCTTATTGACATTAGCAGCACATATTAGCTTAGCAGTGTAGGGATAGGGAGGGGAAGCCGTCGGTGAGCGGGGGCGCCAATTCGGCTTATAGGGTGCCGACCTCTGCTGCGAGGTAGGGAGAGTTTAGGGCTATTGCCCCAATCCCTGCCCCCTCCTTTATTGAAATATTTAATTGTGTCTATAGTTACTCACATGGGTGTATGTTGTTTGGAATTTTAGTGATTATAACATAAAAATGTAACGATCCACAAGATAACGATGAACGCTGGCAAATCATGTAACAAATATTTGTTTTCCTTTTCCTTAATAATTAGATCTTTATATAAGATATTTTTGGTTTAGTACCTAGAACATGATTATATTTCTCACAGATACTGCAGAAACAGTGTGATATCCTGACCAGTGATGTACAAGCCTTATACAACTGCCTATATAGTGTGTTAAACATGTGTATCCTCCAATTCTAGATCCTAAATCAGTGTCAGGAGCACGTGGTCTCAAGCCAGGAGACTAGGTGATCCTAAAAAGACCAGTCAGAAAGAGCCATGAGTCAGAATCAGATGGACTGATCCAACTTTTCAAAACCACAGCAACTTCCATGAAGCTTGAGGGAAAACCCATCTGGAGACAACAGCCGCTGTAAAGAGTCCATCGTACCAGCAGAATGAGGGTCACAACACACATAGTGCTGGATTATCTCACATAGAACCTTATGGAGAATTTCTAGATTGGGGCTGATACATGGGAAATAACCATCATAAGGGAACAATGGGTACAGGAACATCACACAAATAAGGGCTCATGGTGGGAAAGACATTATCTGACCTGAACCAGCTCATTAGTTTAAGGGTGTAAGTGATGTTTTAAGGGTAACACACACCTGTAGGTAACTGGTATTGTCTTATCTGTTGGTATTTGAAGCCATAAAAGTGCTACTTTGTGTTACTGAAGGTAATTGGATCCATGTATAAGGAAAAATCTTGTTAAAGGCCTCCTGGTGATAGATTATGGACCGTCAAGAAGAGATCCATTAGAGTTGTGATAAAATCAGGTGTATTCAGGTAGAAAAGTCTCGAAGACGCGGACAGAACTCAGATATTGACTGAGTATCAGTCTTTCAGAAACAGTAATGCTAAAAGCTGCAGCACAACAGTAAGAAGGTTATTCTTACAATTGCCTTACTCTTTCTAATCGATTAATCTCACAATCTGGGTGAGCTCTTCGGCATTACATAGTCTGTTCTAAGGACTGGTTCGTTACCTGTGCCTCTGTGAACTGTGTGTGCGGGATGTGATCAACTCTCTGATCAACAGTCTGTACCAGTGGGAGCAAAGGCTTAGCATTTCTTGTATAGCGGATAGCAAAACAAAAAAAGTTGCAGTTAAAGCATTAGAGCTGATGTGTTAAAGGACCACGGTAAGGTCAGAAGGTTAATAAAGTATTTAGGGGGGACTGTTGAGGAGAGCCATAAGATGAAATACTTGATTAACCTCTGGACATAGAGCACTGTGAGAAGTGTCTTCAATTAAATCAATTCTCTATACATAAGCCAGTCACTTTTCAGAGGAAGCCAAGATGGTCCCTGATGACATCACAGACCCTACCATCAGCATGGATCCACCAGATGAAGTCCCTCCCATCACCATCACCATGGACTGATCCACTGAAGTCAGACCCACCCATCAACAGCAACACAGATCTCCCCATTGGCTAGCCCATGAACTGTCCCACTAAATGGGCATATCTGAACTTGTGTATGCCCCTAGCCTATATCAGACACCGCATGGGTTCTCCTGTTCTCTTTGGCTGCCATTTTTACTGTGACCAAGAAGAGATTTCATATCCGACTGTGTCTGGTGTGAATTCTTTACGCATGCACTTGGTCTATACCAATTAGGCCAGGCAGTAGGCAACTAGTGATCTCTGGTCAAGAGTTCACCCTAAGACTTTACACGCTGCGATCTCGCTAGCGAGATCGCAAGCGATCGTACCTGCCCCTGTCGGTTGTGCGACACGGGCAATCGCTGCCCGTGCCGCACAACCACACTTACCCCCGTCACACAGACTTACCTGCCCTGCGACGTCGCTCTGGCCTGCGAACCGCCTCCTTTCTAAGGGGGCGGTTTGTGGGGCATCATAGCGACGTCACACGGCAGGCGTCCAATAGAAGCGGAGGGGCGGAGATGAGCGGGACGTAACATCCTGCCCACCTCCTTCCTTCTGCATTGACGGTGGACGCAGGTAAGGAGATGTTCGTCGCTCCTGCGGTGTCACACACAGCGATGTGTGGTGCCGCAGGAAAGAGGAACAACATCGCTAATAAGCAGAGAACGATTTTTAGTTTCAAGACGACCTCTCCGCGGCAAATGATTTTTACCGCTTTTGCGATCGTTTAAGGTCGCTCGTACTTGTCACACACTGCGATATCGTTAATGACGCCGGATGTGCGTCACAAACACCGTGACCCCGACGATAATTCACTAACGATATCACAGCGTGTAAAGCCCCCTTAAGTATGGGGTGGTAATATGTAGTCTGCTCATGTTGTGGCAGTATCTGTATTTTGTATGTGATCTGATTGGTATATTGGTCTTGATATAGTGGGATTTGTCACTACGTGGTGATAATATTGGGTCATGGTGTGGCGTTTTTTGTCTCTTGTGTGTAGTATTACTGATATATTGGTTTTGGTATAATGGGCTTTAGTCAGTAACAGGATGTAGATAATATTTGTTATTTGGTAACTATATGACTGTATTATTTAGAAGTATTACTTAAAAAATTATCTTATTGCAGTGTTTTTATTTTACATTCATAAATTGTGTTTGTATTATTATTATTATTTATCGGGGCAAACACAAACTATATCAACCTTACTGAGGCCCACACATCTGAGTAACATGCTTGCAGGACAGGAGGAAGGACAGATCCAAATTTTGTTCTGGGTCCTATAGGACTCTAGTTAAGCCACTGCCACTACAGCCCTGTGCAATGACCATTGTAGCTATGCCACCACTTACATAATTATTTGGTCACCGGTTGTATGTTAGTAAATACCTTGAATAAAAGATATGTTTATATCTCCGTATTCCTTGTCCATTGCGTAAAGCTTCCGGTATTGTTTGAGTACTCTACTTTCTGACTCTTGTCTTTTCCTGGTTAAAGGGGTTTTCCGGGCTGAGATGAAACGTCTGCAGTCACTCTATGTGACTGCAGACCACCGAATCGTGGTAGTGTGCAATGTGTACATTGTCACAACACTCGTGTATTTCCTTTGCAGGTGGGTGGCTGAGTAACCGCAAGTATGTGATTTGCATAGTTGTAGTCACGTGGCGAGAGTATCTTCCCGCATCTCTCAATGTTCTCTTCAGAGGATATTATCAGCGCACGACCGCAAGTATACAAATCGCCTCCACCCACGTGGGAAATACAGAGGAATCGCACACACATCCACGATTTGGCAGTCTGAAGTCACGTACAGTGAGGAAAATAAATATTTGATACTCTGCCGATTTTGCAAGTTTTTCCTCGTACAGAGAATGGAGAGGTCTGTAATTTTTATCGTAGGTATACTTCGACTGTGACAGACAGAATAAAAAAAAAATCCAGAAAGTCACACTATATGATTTTTAAGTAATTCATTTGTATTTTATTGCATGAATTAAGTATTTGATCCCCTACCAACCAGCAAGAATTCTTCTCAGTCCAGAAAAATCTTTTAATAGCACAAGAAAGATGTATTACATAGCCCATAATGTTGCAACATGAAAAACAAGTCCAAAGACAAACAGCTGCTTTTAATAATATTAAGCAATATTTACATGCCCTAATTAAACTTGGAAAAAGAGAAAGTAGGCTCCATTTAATGAAAATAATGGTGTAATAGAAATGTCATTGTTCTATTGTGCAAAAAAAAGATAGAATTTCATTAATGGAATTTGCATAGTTGTACAATTATAATCAATCAGCGCCTTGTCAGGGACTCACACCACATTGGTTGGCATTGCTACGTTCCTTATGATGGAAAATCAAAGAGAAGCCAAGAAACAAGTTTGGAGGATACTACATACACCCTACTATTGTTTCTGTAGATGTGGGAGTCGTCTCAATGAGCTCATTCGCATCTCTATATGTTGATCATCAGCAAGTTTTACTTCTTCAGTTTTTTTAATCAGATTTTTTTTATTAGAATTAAAAAAACAAACAAAAAACAATAACATGTCCTTCATTTCCCACTGTCCTTCTCCTGTTCCAGAATGCTAAGATTAGAATAAAAACAGCAAAAAAACAATGTACGGTAATCCAGTCCATATTTTAATCAACTATCAAACATAGTTAAATACTTAGAAACATGGGCGTACCCAGGATCAAAACTAGGGGGGGGGGGCAAGCCATGGTCATTCAAGTTGTCAAATATTAGAGCGGAAAAGGTGAATGAAACAAAAATTTTAAGAGAATTAAATGTAATTATAGTAGTGCTTTATTCGTCATTACAATTATTTGCTTGCAAATAAATTTAGATTTTTATTCTGATTACATGTCTTATACTAAAATAATTTTTCTTGGGTTTGAAGAAAACTTGTTCAAAACTTTTGTTTCAATCCAGTTCCGATTTTCCTTGAAGAATTTGTGATGGACGCTCATCAAGCACAACCCAGTCAGTCTGACCTCTTCCATTGTACTTCTGAGCCAGGTCTTTACCCTTTGAAGGGTACTAAAAGATCGTTCAACAGTAGCTGTCTCTCATATACATCTCATATACAGCCCCCCATAGGGCTCCCATCTCATATACAGCCCCCCATAGGGCTCCCATCTCATATACAGCCCCCCATAGGACTCTCCTCTCATATACAGCCCCCCATAGGGCTCCCATCTCATATACAGCCCCCCATAGTACTCCCATCTCATATACAGCCCCCCATAGAGCTCCCATCTCATATACAGCCCTCCATAGGACTCTCCTCTCATATACAGCCCCCCATAGGGCTCCCATCTCATATACAGCCCCCCATAGGGCTCCCATCTCATATACAGCCCCCCATAGGACTCTCATCTCATATACAGCACCCCCATAGGGCTCCCATGTCATATACAGCTCCTCATAGGGCTCACATGATAGGAGCCCTATGGGGATCTGTATCTCATATAAGGCCCCCCATAGAGCTCCCATATTCAGCCCCCCACCATATACAACAGCTCCCCAGACCCCCAGACTGTCTGATTTAATATTTACATTTGTTTTTACTTATGGCAGCAGCTCAGCCTCCCAGTAGTCTCCTGGGGACTCTCCCCAGCTAGTGCTTGTGACTGTGCCGGCCGCTCTGCACTGCAGGACTCGACACAACGAGGCTCAGAGTGATGATGTCAATGTCATCACTCCAGTCCAGTCCCCGTTCGCTGTGCTGATTTGCAGTGCAGAGCAGCCGGCAGGCACTGAGGACGGGATTTTACAGCTCCTACTAGGAGCGGTTGCGGGAGCAGCGTTCAGCCTGCCCTGCGCTACTAGTGGGTGGCGAGTGCCGATGCACCATGCCGTCCTGTCCTCTCCTCACCACCCGCGCTGCCTGACGCACCCGCTACCTGATAGAGACAGGTCATAATAGGTGCGTGCCCCTGCTTCTAGGGGGGGCAGCGCCCCCCCCCCTGCCCCTCGCTGGGTACACCCATGCTTAGAAATGTTGAAGGATAACCCCATTTTGAATCGAATATTTGGGGCAAAAATGCATGTTCAAGCATATTAGAATTTTGCCTGATCTGCTCATTTCTACTTCCCAGCCATCTTGGTAATAGACGACCTAAGTAAAAGCACTGTGAGGGTGTAAACCATTCACGTGGACAAAACCTAAATATATATGAAGTGATAAGATGTAAGTAGGCTTTGGCTGAATTTAATTCATGTACATGTCCTACCTTCTACATACTCCATGACCCATACACAGATGAGATTTAGTAGGAAAGGAGCTGAGCATGGAGACCACAAATAATCACTCTTCGAATTTGAATGTTAGGATGTCCCTCTCCCATAAGGCCCATTCCACTTTCTTTGGAGTATCCAGGCTCCGCTTATCAATTTTCTTCATAGAAAAGATCTGGTGTGAGTCTTTATGGTGCACTAAGTAGATGACCCTGGAGGGAAGGAAAATCCATGATTTATAATAAATCTTTATAAACTGCTTGTCTATAGAACTCATTAACTTATTAACTTATATTCTACACTAATGCTTAATGTTTTTTAGGCAGATTCCCTAGACTTGGCCAATAGTTGTCACAATGTGACTGCAAGATAGCAAGGGACTGGGGGCTCCTATACTGTCCCTAATGCTAAGGAACCCTAGGCTATGCCGGATTACCCCTGAAGGTGGAGACGCCGGAGTCGCGTGCCTTACTATTCTCCTGACTAGATCTAATCTGATATCCCCCCCTCCCAAGGAAAGGAAAATGCAGAAGTGTAATGGAAGCACAGATTAAAGCCCGCTTTACACGCTGCAATGTATCTTACAATGTGTCGGTGGGGTCACGTCGTGACGCACATCCGGCATTGTAAGTACATTGCAGTGTGTGACAGGTACGTGCGATTGCGATTGAACGTTAAAACGTTCATCGCATACACATCGTACCTTTCTCTAGAATTGTACGTCAGATTGTTCATCGTACCCGGGGTAGCACACATCGCAGTGTATGACACCCCGGGAACAATGAACAGATCTTACCTACGTCCTGCGGCTCCCGGCCCACAATGCGGAAGGAAGGAGGTGGGCGGGATGTTTACGTCCCGCTCAGCTCCGCCCCTCCGCTTCTATTGGCCGACTGCCGCGTGACGTCGATGTGGCACCGAACGTCCCTCCCACTCCAGGAAGTGGACGTTCGCCGCCCACATCGAGGTCTTATGGAAGGTAAGTACGTGTGACGGGGGTTAATCGTTTGTGCGGCACATTCAACAAATTGAACGTGCCACACATACGATGGGGGAGTTGCAAATCGCATACGATATCGTATGCGAAATTGCAACGTGTAAAGCAGGCTTAAGACAGACAGGGAAGGAGAAAAGCAAGAGCAGGAAGGCAGCAACAAAAAGACAACAAGGGTTAACACCACAACCCCTCACAGCGATAATGCAAAATAAACACCAGTAAGTCTGGTTCACAACACCTCACCAAACCAGTATAGGAAAGCTATAGATGGCATTAATGGAATAGTCCAGCCAACATATATAGGAGGGAGCTAAAATGAGTAGCTTCCCCACCGCATGTGATCAAAGAAACTAACAAGCAGCCAAGCAGAATTTAACTCTTGCTAGCCTGCACATAAGTCTGTGGGTCGATGCTCGCGTCCCCCTGTACTAACCACAGACATCAGATAATTTAGCAGGCAGAGTGCCAGAATCTGTAGTCTCCACAGATTCTGACGCCATCATGACAGTTGGAGATGCCTGCAAAAATCTCCTTGTGACAATAGTATTCTATTCAGTCCCCCAAAAAATTCTTCAAAATTGAAAGTGCTCTAATTGCCATAAAAAGAAATGTATTTTGCTTTCTCCAGACCCCAAAGCATAATAAATGAGAAGATGGAAGGTGTTAAAAAATAGGTTAATGCTAATTGAAGCCCAAAAAATTTAGATTACCAGAATTTATAATTTTAGGAAGTTCATACCAAATTCAAATTGTTACAGATCAGTTCTATCAACTGTATGGAACTGACCTGAATAGTGACTATGAGATGTTGACAGTGATGTGTACTCATGTCATTTCTCTAGGGCAATACTGAATGGCAGAGCTCAGATACAGAAGTATTGTCGCAGGCAATCCTGAGAAATGTGTATTAAGGGCACTTTACATGCTGCGATATCGGTATCGATATCGCTAGCGAGTGTACCCGCTCTCGTCGGTTGTGTGTCACGGGCAAATCACTGCCCGTGGCGCACATCGCTTACACTCGTCACACGGACTTACCTTCCCTGCGACGTTGCTCTGGCCGGCGAACTGCCTCTTTTCTAAGGGGGCGGTTTGTGCGGCATCAAAGCGACGTCCCACGGCAGCCGTCCAATAGAAGCGGAGGGGCGGAGATGAGCGGGCAGAATATCCCGCCCACCTCCTTCCTTCCGCATTGCCGGTGGACGCAGGTAAGATGTTCGTCGTTCCTGCGGTGTCACACATAGCAATGTGTGCTGCCGCAGGAAAGACCAACAACCAGCGGCATGCACCACCAACGTTATGAAAAGGAGCGACGTGTCAACAATCAACGATTTTTGACGTTTTTGCGATCGTTGATCGTCGCTCATTGGTGTCACACGCTGCGATGTCACTAACGACGCCGGATGTGCGTCACTAACTACGTGACCCCGACGATATATCGTTAGCGATGTCGCAGCGTGTAAAGCACCCTTTAACAGAAATCTCACCCAAAAACTCCACCGCTGATCCGTTTGGATGTTTCATAGTCGCTCTTACATAGCTTTCTTGGTGGGTTCAATGATGATCAAGTTCTATAAAAGAATAAGAAGTGATAAAACCTGCAAGAAAAAAAAAATGCCCCAGATGCAAACACTTCTTTTTATATCATGTCACCGCAAATTTACACTGATCCTTTACAAGCTTCAAAAGAAAGGTGAAGAAGACCCACCTCTTCCGACAAGCCTACAACCTGCCGTAACCCTCAGTTTGATACAGCGCCGCACGACCAGCTCTACTCTCACCTACTGTTCCCTCACCCATCCCTTGTAGACTGTGAGCCCTTGCGGTCCTCCTGTACCTGTCTGTGTCTTGTATTGTTTATGATTATTGTACTTGTCCCTATTTTGTATACCCCTTTCACATGTAAAGCGCCATGGAATAAATGGCGCTATAATAATAAATAATAATAATCCGATGTAAGGGACATGATATAAGCAGTATGTTTTGTAGACAAGTATGTAATATAAAAGGATCTTCCATACACAGGGATCATTGTACAGTACTGGATAATATGGAAGATCACACAGGGGAGAACGTCATATAAATGTTATTACCAACACAATGTCATCTATATGAATAATAGCGATATCCCCTGATTATCTGGGGGTAATATTGGACATGTCATTCATACCCCATTGTCTGATGATGTTCAGACACCTGCCTCTATGATAATTACACTGGTAAATTCATAGATCTCAAACATTCCACTATCAGAATTTGCCATCACAGTTGTTTCTAAAATAGTGATAAAATAATGAAGAAATAAAATGTATCAGACAACATCAATCCTACATACAGTATATAATACAATATAACATATAGAGTGATAAGTCATCTGTAAATGGTATTAATGCTTGTTATAGTCTATAAACACTAACAAGCAAAAGGGTAAGGATATTTTGAACGTTTGACTTTCAGGCTCCATATCTCACCATCCACTAAAGCTTCCAATGTGAGGCCACCTTTATTTTATAGACAATCATCTTGGCTATCTAATACATAAATTTGACTTGGAATAATTTAGCATATGATTAGTTCTGCAGATTCTTGTCATCTTACTGCATTGTTACTGTTTTGCTCCTGGTGGTGGAAAAAATCTTTTTCTTCCAATATACTATAAATTGCAACCTGTTCTCACATTCCTTAATAGCTCGGTGTGTTATTAGGTTGATTCGATTCCTAAGTGAAAGGTCACTAGTTTGAATCAACCTAGCAGCAGCCATGAAGAAGATTTCCAAAGAAAAGAGAAAGAGCATCATCCAGCTGATTAATAGTGGTCTATAGACCAAGAAAATTGCCAAACTGCGCCATGTGAGTGCCATGACAGTTGGAAGAATAAGAAATGAAGTCCGTCCATCCATTCAAAAGCAAGAGGTGGATGTCCAGGCAAAATATCGGAGTCAACAAGTCGGCTCATTACAAGGTCTATCAGTAGAGATGAGCAAACCTGAAGTTCGGTGTTCTGTTTTTGCGCAGAACACTGACTTTACAAAAAAAAACAAAAAACAGAGTTTGGTTCGGAGTTCAGGTGCTTTACATATGCTGACCACTCATGCAAGCATCGCTGTGCTTGGATACGCTGGGTGCTCGGCCCAGTGAGAGATGCTTGCAGTGTTTGAATGGCTCTCATGCGGGGTAAAAACAGCGTGAGAGGATTTAGTGTGCAATGAAAAAAATGGGAAAACCCTGCCCACCCTCCCTTGGAAGTGTTCTGTTTATGGCTGGCTGTATGTGGATGGAGACCCAAACTGCCAATCAATGACTTCCATTGGGGTTCAGTCCAAGCCCGAACCCATGGAGGTATGCTTTAGCTGCACCCGCCAAACTGAACTTCCACAGGTAAGCTCATCTCTATATATCAGTTCTGGCGTGACAAACCCAGCAGTGGAGGCAGCTCGTATCCTTCATAATAGTAAGATCACAGACATCTATGCAAGCATCATGCAATTCACATTACACAAATCTGGAATGGTGGCCCAAAAACAGGTGAAGAAGCCTCAACTTCAATACTGTCATAAGAAGTGTTAGCTTGAATTTGCAAAAAAGTATGAAAAGTGGACAGTAGAAGACTGGAAACGGGTAATTTTGAGAGATGAGAGGAAAGTCAATAGACTAGGCTCTGATGGGTGCACATGCGTCTGGAACAAACAAGGAAAAAATGTGCAAATGGATCACGAAATTGAAGGAACTGTCAAATTCAGTGGAAGCAGCCTTATGATATTGTTGTTTCATAGCCAAATGAGTTAAATACTTGACGAGGATTGAGATTGTCTCAATGCTGAGCTATATGTAAGTATCCTACAAGACAAGTTATTTCGTACACTTGAGTACTATGGGTGTGAAAAGGACGACATAGTGTTCCAGCAGGACACCAACCTGAAGCATACAGCAAGATTGATGAAGAAATGGATCAATGACAATGCTGTGTTGGCCTCCATAGTCCCCAGACCTCAACCCATTAGAACACTTGTGGGTTGAATTGAAGAAAAAGCTGTATACACAGTGGGGGATATAAGTATTTGATAAAATTTAGAAGAAAAAATCCAGCTCCATGGATAAGATCTCAAAGCATTAATGTACAAAAATAGTAAAATCCGGGATACATGAATCAAAGTGCACAAAAAGGAAAGAGAAGGTTGAGTTGACATAGACCAGAGACCACGCTGGTAAAGACCTACACATTTGAGACTAACCGTCCTTTATCAAAGCTTTGAGATCTTATCCATGGAGCTAGATTTTTTATTCTGAATTTGCTCATTATGACACACAGGGTGTTATCTAGGCTCAATATGCAGGACACCCACTTAGGTGAGCTGGCTAGATTTCTCCAACAAGTATTTGATACACTGCCGATTTTGTAAATTTTGCCACCTGCAAAGAATAGAGATGTCTGTGATTTTTATCGTAGGTACACTTCAACTGTGACAGACAGAATATAAAAAAATCCAGAAAATCACATTGTATGATTTTTAAATCATTAATTTGCATTTTATTGCATGAAAAAAAGTATTTGATCACCTACCAACTAGCAAGAATTCTGGCTCTCACAAACCTATTTTTTTCTTTAAGAAGCTCCTAATCTGCACTCATTACCTGTATTAATTAAACTGTTTGAACCCATTACCTGTATAAAAGTCACCTGACCACACAATCACACTCCAACCTCTCCACCATGGCCAAGACCAAAGAGCTGTCTAAGAGCATTAATGCAGATTAAAGGGAACCTGTCACCAGATTTTGCCCCAATAAGCTGCGGCCACCAACAGTGAGCTCTTATATACAGCATTCCAGAATACTGTATATAAGAGCCTAGGCCTCTCTGTATAATTTAAAAAACATCTTTATATTACTCACCTAGGGGACGGTCCGGTCCGATGGGTGTCGCTTCTCTTGGTCCGGTGCCATCTCCATCTTGCACGATCACTGTCCTCTTGCCCAGCCCCGTGTGCATGACGCATCCTGCGTCATTCAGAGAGAGGTCTCCATTGCGCTCCTGCGCAGACGCAGTTTGCTCTGCTCTGCTGCAAACTACTGTAATGAGAAGGTGCGAGAAAAGGTCAAAGACCGCCCACGCATGTGCACTACAAAACTTTAATCTGCCCTCAGCCGGGCAGATGAAAGTACACATGCACAGGAGCGCAATGGAGGCCTGTCTGGGGATGATGTAGGACGCATCATCCAAATGGGCTGGGCAGGAGAACGGTGATTGCACAAAATGGAGGAGGCACCGGATCGAGAGCAGCGACACCCATTGGACTGGACCGCCCCCTAGGTGAGTATTATAAAGGTGTTATTTACATTCTACAAAGTGGTCTGGGCTCTTATATACAGTATTCTAGATTGCAGTATATAAGGGTTCACTGGTGGTGGCCGCAGCTTATAAGGGAAAAACCTGGTGGCAGGTTCCCCTTAATAGCTTTTGGGGATATGACAGGTTTTCTTTAAAAAACATTTTATTTGACAGATATCATGAAATATAATACATATATTAGGTATATTTGTACTGCTACTACAAATACTACTATTGAATTGAATTCTACTCAAATTGTATAAAAATCCATATTCTCCAGAATACAGATTTTATTTGTAATTCACTCCAGAAGAATTCACCAAAACGGTGGTCAACATTTTGCTAAAGTGCAGAGAGCTGGTATATTACAATAATAATAATAATAATAATAACCCCATAATGCTGACCATTCATCTGTCTTGGCATCCCCGCTACCTGCAGTGGCAGTTGTTGGTCCTTAACCCTTTCACCCTGAGCGATTTACTGTTTTTTGTTTCTTCCTCCCTTTCTACCATTAACCATAACTTTTTTTTAATTTTCCATCAATATAGAAATATGAGGGCTTGTTTTTTTGCTAGACGACTTGTACTTTTGAATGACACCATTCATCCTGCCCCATATTGTACTGGAAAACTAGAACAAAATTTCAAGTGCGGTGAAACTGCAAAATAACTAATTCCAGAATGTTTTTTGGGGAGTTTTATTTGCCATGTTCACTTCATGGTACAACTGACCTGGCAATATCATTCCCCAGGTCACTACACGTTCATAGATACCAAACAACTTTATATTTTTTTTTATTTAAATGGTGAATTTTGGGGGGAAATTTGTAAAAAAAAAAAAAGGATTTTAAAGATGGCACTGATAAGTTTCATCAAGCAGTGTGCAGCTGTCCTAGGACAGGCTGTGTAAAGAGTGAAATGAACATCCTCCCTGAGCTGCCCTAAGGGTGGCTTTGCACGTTGCAACATCGCACGTGCGATGTCGGTGGGGTCAAATCGAAAGTGACGCACATCCGGCGTCACTTTCGACATCGTTGTGTGTAAATTCTAGATGATACGATTAACGAGCGCAAAAGCGTCGTTATCGTATCATCGGTGCAGGCTCCGACTTTTCCATAATTCTGCTGCCGCGACAGGTACGATGCTGTTCCTCGTTCCTGCGGCAGCTCACATCGCTGTGTGTTACGCCGCAGGAGCGAGGAACTTCACCTTACCTGCCGCCGGCGGCTCTACGGAAGGAAGGAGGTGGGCGGGATGTTTACATCCTGCTCATCTCCGCCCCTCCGCCGCTATTGGCCGCCTGCCGAGTGACGTCGCTATGACGCCGCATGACCCGCCCCCTTAGGAAGGAGGCGGGACGTCGGCCAGAGCGATGGTCGCATGGCAGGTGAGTGCATGTGAAGCTGGCATAGCGGTAATTTTCGCTACGTCAGCTATCATAAGATATCGTACCTGCGACGGGGGCGGGGACTATCGCGTGCGACATTGCAGCATCGGCTTGCGATGTCGCAACGTGCAAAGCCCGCCTAAAACTGTCAGGCTGACTGAGCTTGATGTTCATTCTCAATTAGCTAAAGAAAGGTGTTTATCTTCTCCATTAGTCCACTCCACCCAGTGTCCTGTCAGGTTGACTGAGCAGAGGACTGCGAGTTCACAATGCCTGATCGGACGCTGCTCTGACTTGACCTCTGTCTTGAGCAGATGTTCTTTACGCAGCCCATCCTACTGTGTGCTTTCTGAAATCTAGGACAGGTGCACACTAATTTATGGCAGTTGCCATCTTTAGAATCCTGACAGAGTGCACTAGATAAAGCATACCTTTTTGATAAGTAAAGGTATATAGAAAAAAAATAATATTTAAATGTGAATTACTTATTTTATTTATTTAACAATTCTCGGGAAACACCTTTAAGGCCTTAACTTTACACAATTGCGCTCCAGTGTCTTCATTCTAGAACAGGACTTCTGGCTGTGTCATGGTTGAAAGCCCTCCACAACCATCCTATCTAACCCACTTTAACTCCAGGTGACGCCTGTTGCTGATATCTTCCACATGAGGTCTATTGACTCCATGAGGACAGATCCTGTGCAGCTCGCTATAAACGGAATCCGGCTATGCCCCGCTATACATAATATTCTGCTGCCATCTAGTGGTATTATTTGTAACTACATGCCAGCCGAAGATTCCATATTGAGCTACTGGCTTTATTCTACCCAACATAGGAATTTCTGCCATAGTCTTCTAGTCTGCAAAAGTACCGTAATACATCTAAGTATCTTTCCCATATTCTAGGCAAACTTCCATGCTTTTTTGTTTAAATGGACAGAGAGCTCAACTTCAATATTTTGGCTTTTTCCGAGGTCCACTGACACATCTGATTTTCGCCAACCCTCCTTTTAGAGAAATGGACCCCAATTCATCATTGTTTATATGCCTGTTGTGTCTGTTTTTGTGCATTTTTTTCTTTGCGCTGAATTTAATATTCTATTTCCGTCTCTTTTTTTCTTTAGTGTATGTGCTCACCTGGAGGTTAATGATTCCGGATGTTGTTGTCCAATTCATCAATTGCAACTTGAAATTTATCTGATAGACCTTCCACTCCATCACTACCAGGCGGAGGTCCAGGCTTCTGTTTTTATTTTATACCTGGGTGAAAGCCATATTTTGCGATGTTGTTTATTTATTTGGTCCCTTGCACCAGGGCACGATTGTCAAGAGGTCTACGTGCCTGCGCGCCGCAAGAAGCAGCCGCAGGGGCCACATGCGGCTTACAAGTTTGGGAACCTGGCTGTACAGTATACACATATATGGTCTGCAGATCACTGGTATAGAACTGATAGTACCATTATATGGTTACTTTATAGTGGTAATATGTCACGCTCCCCGGTTCCCCTGCGCTGCCTCCCGGCTCACCTGTCACGCTTCCCGGCTCCCCTGCCTCGCTTCCCGGTTCCTCGGTCCAGTCACCGCCGCTCCCCGTTCTTCAGCATCCATTGCCGGCGCGTCCCCGGCGTCCTGGTCCCCGCTCCCGGCGCCCGTCGGCTTCTCAGCCCCAGCCCGGCCCTGCTGCTTCCTCCTCTCAGCTTCCTGCCCTGGCTTCTGGCACTCGGGCTGCGCGCATGCGCATTAGGGCGCGCGCGCGGTCATTGACCCTTTCTTAAAGGGCCAGCGTCCATTAACAGGAAATGATGCAAACAGGTACAGGGTATAAAGGGGTTTAATGTCCAAGTGGGCGGGGCCTGATCTTCGTGTTTCTCAAGCTAGGAGTCAGGTCTCCTTGTGTTCCTGAGATACTCACCTCTCTCTCTTCCTAGAGCCGAGCCTGCCTCGCCATCCGGTCCTGCCGAATCCCGAACCCCGAACTCTGCCTATCTGCCATCCTGACAGTCCGTACCATCTCGGATCCCTGCGGTGACCCGTCATCTGGCTTCAAAGGTTCCAGACCCCGCCTGACATCTTCTCGGCTTCCGAACCTGAGCTCCGTCACCCGGACCACCATCAGTGACTCCGTGGTCCCAGGGACTTCTCCGTTATACTCTTGTGCACGGACTGTTCTGCTGCCTATAAAGCTCCAGCTACCGGACCCCTTACCATCATCAAGGAGTTCGGCCCAGTGGATCCACCTCCTGGGTCTGCCCGTCCACCTGGCCCTAACAGTAAGATCAGGCCATGGATCCCGCTGCAGCACTAGCAGCCATACAGGAGGAACTCCAACGCCAGCGTGAGACTCAGACCCGCATGCTGCAATTCATGTCTTCTGTGGACGCCCGCCTGAACACGCTACAAGCGGCAGTTACGTCTTCAGCATCCCGGGCTTCCACTAGTCAATCCACGGCTCCAGCTCCCGTGGCGACTTCTTCGGATGCTTCCAGACTTCGTTTGGCCTCACCACCCCGGTACGCCGGAGACCCCAAGACCTGCAGGGGATTCATAAACCAATGCTCCCTCCACTTCACGCAGCTGCCGCATTTGTTTGCCTCCGACCAAGCCAAGGTCGCCTTCATCATGTCCCACCTAGAGGGTGAGGCACTGGCGTGGATGAACCCCTTGTGGGAGAAGAGGGATCCTGTGACCACGAACATCCAGGAGTTCCTGCAGGCATTCCGTGGCACCTTTGACGAGCCCGGACGCGCCTCCGCGTCTGCTTCATCCCTCCTCCGGTTACGTCAGGGGACTCTGAAGGTGGGTCAATACGCAATCCGGTTTCGCACCTTGGCTTCGGAACTTGGGTGGAACAACGAGTCCCTAACCGCCGCCTTCTGGGAAGGACTCTCGGGGCGAATTAAAGATGAGCTGGCGGGTCGTGACGTACCGTCCACCCTGGATGCCCTGATTACCCTAGCGACTCGAGTGGACATTCGCTTTCAGGAGCGATCCAAGGAAGTGTCCCGTGAGAGACGTCCGGTACGGCATTCCCCTCCTCCGCAGAAGCCCTCCGTACTGCAGTCAACCGCATCTGGGGCCCCCATCCACGAGCCCATGCAGATCGACCGAGTGCGGCAGTCTGAACAACGTCGAGCCGAGCGGCTCGCCAAGGGCCTCTGCTTTTACTGTGGAGAAGGCACACACCTGCTACGCGCCTGTCCAGAGAGGCCGGGAAACTCCAAAGCCTAGGTGCTGGGACTCTCTCAGACCCGGTTACGTGGACTGTACAAGTGACAACGGGAGAGACGCGGTTCACGGCTGAAGCGTACCTCGATTCTGGGGCCGCAGGCAATTTCATCCAGCAGGCCACGGTGGACAAGTACCAGGTGCAGGTTACTCCACTCGACAAGCCCCTCGTGATTGCCTCTGTGGATGGGAGACCCCTCTCTGACACCATCTCCTGGATTACCAGGGCAGTCGAACTGCGTATCGGTGCCCTGCACACCGAGAACATCGCTCTCTACGTCCTCCCACACATGTCCCATCAAATCTTGCTGGGACTTCCCTGGTTACGGACACACGAACCAGCAGTCAGCTGGGGCACTGGTGAAATCACCCGATGGGGCTCTTCGTGCCATGATAAATGTCTGAAGACCATACAACCCATCCGACGACCGCCGGTTCCAGAGAACCTACCGGAACTGCCCTCGGCCTATTGGTCCTTAGCGGACGTCTTTGATAAGAAGGAATCTGAGGTTCTTCCGCCACATCGTCCTTACGATTGTGCCATCGACCTGCTCCCGGGAACTACACCACCTCGAGGACGGATATATCCATTGTCTCCAGCCGAAACAAGGGCCATGTCTACTTACATCACAGAGAGCCTGGCAAGGGGATTCATTCGGAGATCCTCCTCTCCTGCTGGAGCAGGCTTCTTCTTCGTGAAGAAGAAAGAAGGCGACTTACGCCCATGTATAGACTACCGGGGATTGAACCAAATCACCGTGAAAAACAAGTACCCTCTGCCGCTCATCCCCGAATTGTTTGACCGGCTTAGAGGAGCTCGTGTGTTCACCAAGTTGGATCTTCGGGGTGCCTACAATCTAGTCCGCATCCGCTCTGGGGACGAGTGGAAGACCGCGTTCAATACTCGCGATGGGCACTATGAATACTGCGTGATGCCCTTCGGTCTGTGTAACGCACCAGCAGTCTTTCAAGAATTGGTGAACGACGTTTTCCGGGACCTTCTCTACGTCTGTGTGGTGGTGTATCTGGATGATATCCTTGTCTTCTCTCCGGACCTCCAGACCCACAGAGAGAACGTGCAGCTGGTTCTGCAAAGACTGAGAGAGAATCGTCTGTACGCCAAGTACGAGAAGTGTGTCTTTGAGCAGTCTTCTCTCCCCTTTCTGGGTTACATCATCTCCGATACCGGACTGCAGATGGATCCAAAGAAGGTCTCCTCCATTCTCAACTGGCCTCCCCCTTCGGGACTGAAGGCGATCCAACGCTTCCTGGGGTTCGCCAACTACTACCGCCAGTTCATCCCTCACTTCTCTGCTCTGACTGCTCCTCTCTCCGCCTTGACCAAGAAGGAGGCTAATCCAAAGGACTGGTCACCTGCGGCCGACGCCGCGTTTGGCTCTCTGAAGCGGGCATTTGCCTCCTCTCCTGTGCTCCACCGTCCGGAGTTAAACTGCCAGTTCACCTTGGAGGTGGATGCCTCCTCTTCGGGAGCCGGAGCAGTGCTCATGCAGAAGTCCTCCTCCGGGAAGATGGTGACTTGCGGTTTCTTCTCCAAGAGCTTCTCAGCGCCTGAACGCAATTACACCATCGGTGACCGAGAGTTATTGGCAGTCAAACTGGCTCTGGAGGAATGGCGCTACCTTCTGGAAGGAGCAGTGTACCCCGTGATTATTTACAGGGACCACAAGAATCTGGAATACCTGCGGTCCGCTCAGCGACTGAACCCACGGCAAGCCAGGTGGTCCTTATTCTTTGCCAGGTTTGACTTCCAGCTCCATTTCCGACCCGCGGACAAGAATGTACGCGCAGATGCCTTGTCCAGGTCATTCATGCCCATGGAGCAGGAGGAGGAGACTACCCAACCCATCATCTGTCCTAGCAAAATCATTCCGGTGGCCCCTGTCACCCTGGCCCAAATACCGCCCGGGAAGACCTATGTCTCTGAGACTGACAGGCAAAAAGTGTTACACTGGGGACATGCCTCGAAAACAGCCGGTCATGCTGGTCAGAAGAGAACATGGGGTGCGATTGTACGTCATTACTGGTGGCCATCCCTTCGCACGGACGTCGCTGCTTTTGTCTCTGCCTGCTCCTCTTGTGCCAGGAACAAGACGCCCAAACACCTGCCATATGGCCGTCTTCTGCCTCTGCCGATACCTTCAGTTCCGTGGCAACACATAGCGATGGACTTTATTACTGACTTGCCATTGTCCTCCGGACACACAGTCATATGGGTCGTGGTGGATCGGTTCTCTAAAATGGCTCATTTCGTCCCTATGGCTGGATTGCCCTCTGCCCAGGAACTCGCGGACGCCTATATACATCACATCTTCCGCTTGCATGGCTTTCCATCACGCATCGTATCCGACAGAGGAACTCAGTTCACCTCCCGCTTCTGGAGGGCTCTATGCAAACATCTGGGAGTGACTCTGGACTTTTCTTCTGCCTACCATCCTCAGTCTAATGGCCAAGTGGAAAGGGTCAATCAAATCTTGACCTCCTTCTTACGTCACTACGTCAACGCCCATCACGACGACTGGTCCACGCTTCTTCCTTGGGCTGAATTCTCCCATAACCACCACATCAGTGAGTCGTCCTCCAGCTCTCCCTTCCATGTCGTTTACGGACTTCAGCCCTCCGTCCCATTGCCTGTATCCCCTTCTTCGGACGTCCCTGCTGCTGATACTGTAGCCCGTGACTTTGCAACCATTTGGGACTCTGTCAAGGCGTCCCTTGGGCGTGCTTCCCTGCGGATGAAGAGACACGCAGACAAGAGACGTCTGGACCCTCCGTGTTTCTCTCCTGGAGATCTAGTCTGGCTTGCTTCCAAGTACGTCCGATTGAAGATACCATCCTACAAGCTGGGTCCTCGCTACATCGGGCCGTTTAAAGTCCTCAACAAGATCAATGAGGTCTCCTACAAGCTACAGCTCCCGGCCACGATGAGGATACCCAACTCATTCCACGTCTCCCTGCTCAAGCCGGTTGTCCTTGGTCCCTTCTCCGCTGCTGCCAGTTCGGCTCCTCCTCCTATTGCCGATGACGACATCTATGCGGTAAGAGATATCGTGGCCATGAAAACCGTACGGGGACGACAGTTCTTCCTAGTGGACTGGGCAGGGTATGGTCCTGAGGATAGGTCCTGGGAGCCCCGGGAGAATGTGGGTACTCCGCTGATCCGTGCCTTCCTGTCCCGGTTGCGGGGAGGGGGGCGTGGGGGGGGGGTACTGTCACGCTCCCCGGTTCCCCTGCGCTGCCTCCCGGCTCACCTGTCACGCTTCCCGGCTCCCCTGCCTCGCTTCCCGGTTCCTCGGTCCGGTCACCGCCGCTCCCCGTTCTTCAGCATCCATTGCCGGCGCGTCCCCGGCGTCCTGGTCCCCGCTCCCGGCGCCCGTCGGCTTCTCAGCCCCAGCCCGGCCCTGCTGCTTCCTCCTCTCAGCTTCCTGCCCTGGCTTCTGGCACTTGGGCCGCGCGCATGCGCATTAGGGCGCGCGCGCGGTCATTGACCCTTTCTTAAAGGGCCAGCGTCCATTAACAGGAAATGATGCAAACAGGTACAGGGTATAAAGGGGTTTAATGTCCAAGTGGGCGGGGCCTGATCTTCGTGTTTCTCAAGCTAGGAGTCAGGTCTCCTTGTGTTCCTGAGATACTCACCTCTCTCTCTTCCTAGAGCCGAGCCTGCCTCGCCATCCGGTCCTGCCGAATCCCGAACCCCGAACTCTGCCTATCTGCCATCCTGACAGTCCGTACCATCTCGGATCCCTGCGGTGACCCGTCATCTGGCTTCAAAGGTTCCGGACCCCGCCTGACATCTTCTCGGCTTCCGAACCTGAGCTCCGTCACCCGGACCACCATCAGTGACTCCGTGGTCCCAGGGACTTCTCCGTTATACTCTTGTGCACGGACTGTTCTGCTGCCTATAGTGCTCCAGCTACCGGACCCCTTACCATCATCAAGGAGTTCGGCCCAGTGGATCCACCTCCTGGGTCTGCCCGTCCACCTGGCCCTAACATAATATCATTCCTAGTGTGGCGCCCTGGACTAGCCAGGTCGTCACAGGTACTACAACATGCACCCCCACCCTGAGATAGGCACATCAGCCAGACACAAAATCCTTGTTGCCTCCCTCCAGGGGCTGAGTTCACAGTCCTGGAGGCGGGAAAGGAAGTCAGGTCAGTCAGTTAGGGAAGTGAAGGAGTGAAGTAACAGTAGAGGGGGGCGTGGCCTGGACGGCAATGTGAAGAGACGTGTTTGTGGAGCTCTCCTGCAAACACCCTTGATAAATCCCTGAATACCGCTGTTATCACTGCCTCAGCCGGCTGTCAGGAAGATAAGGTGGTGAGGACTTGTCTGGGGTGAGTCTGGTGGATGCAGAGTGCCATGGTCCGTCGCAGGCAAAAAGATAGTGGAGGCGGGAAAGTCCCCAGCTCTCAAGATGGTGCCATGATAAGGCAGGAAGCTGAGAAAGTTAATGCAGCCTGTCAGGAGAGGATGCAGATCGCAGCAAGGCTAGAGAAGTTTGCCTGGACACCAGAGAAATCACTTCAGCATATAGATAACAGAGGTGAGATAGGAGAAGACAATGCCAGCTCTGATGAGATGGGGGATGGTGAAAAGCAGCAAGATAATACAGAAGTGGAGGAAGCACATAGTGCAGAGGAGGCTACAGGAAACCCCACTTTAAAGGACATTTTTGCAGTGGTGTCTTTTTGTAAAGAAGCTCTGACTACCCTGACAAAGCAAGTTAAGGGATTACAGGCAGAGGTTGCTGACATTAAGAAAGACCTCAAGAAAGCCGATCTGAGAACAGCGGCTGTAGAGGAGAGAGTGGGGATAACAGAGGATCATATTACAAAACTACAAAAGTCTGAAAAAACATTTGCACAGCAGATAGCTGAAATCATGGCAAAAAATGATGATTTAGAGAACCGCTCTAGAAGAAATAACATCCGAATTGTCGGCATCCCTGAGAAAGCGGAAGGAAGAAACCCCACTGAATATGTAGAAGACTGGCTCAGGGGGAAAATGGGTGCTAATCTCTTATCCAAGCTCTATGCTGTGGAACGTGCACACAGAGTCCCGATGCAGCCACAACCAGCAGGCAGGGGCCCTCGCACTATGCTAGCCAAGCTCCTCAACTACAGAGACAGGGACACTATACTGCGAAAGGCAAGAGACATGGAGGATCTTATGATTGACGGCCAGAGAATTTCCATATACCCGGACTACTCCATTTCTGTTCAAAAGCTACGTATGACTTTTACAGGAGTAAAGAGGCGCCTGCGAGAGATTGGGGTGCAATACTCAATGATGTTCCCGGCAAAGCTAAGAGTGACGGCGTTGGAGCGGGTGCACTTTTTTACAACTCCGGAGGAAGCCATGCAGTGGTTGGACGCAAACAAAAAGCGGATCCGTTTGAAGGAATGAGCTGGCTGTCTGAATCTGCAGTGTGTTGGAGAAGGCCGGCTGAGGCTCTACAACATCCTTAGGAGCTTACAGGGGACCCTTCTTGTTTTTTCATTTTTTTCTCCCCCTTTTTTTTTTTTTTTCCTTTTTCCTCCTTCCCTTTGGGATTGAGGTAGTATGCAGGGGGAATGCGAAGGGTTTGATGTGAGCTTCGCAGGACATGGGGACTGCCTAATTAGGCGCGGTGGTGGTATTTACAATTTGAGATTCCAGTTTAATTACTGTTCGCCATTTTACTGTTATATTGTTTGAGTGGAATATGATTATACATAGACAGGGTGGGAGTGGAGAATTGTTGGAAAAGGGACGAGTTTTAAAATGTGTCTAAGAGGGGAAGGCGAGGGAGGTAGGGGGGAATTTAGTAGGGATTATTATGGACCAGGTTTGGAAAACCCGATGCTTCACGGGAGTACTCAAAAACATGAAGTGGTAGGGAGCAGGAGGGGAGGGGAGCAGGGGGGGAGGGGGGAAAGGGGTAGGGTGGAGGCAGCATGGGGAGATACTACAAGGTTTGATGGTTTTACTGGGTGGGATAATGGGGGATAGAATTGAGGTGTTGAGTTGGAATATTAGAGGGTTATCAGATAGGACTAGGAGAGCGGCATTAATTAAATATGTTCAAGACCAGAACCCGTCAGTAATATGTCTACTAGAAACGCATCTCACAAAGGAGACAACACATGTTTTAAATAGGAGATGGGTGCAGAAGGCCTATCATTCCACCTTTTCCAACTATGCAAGGGGTGTATCACTGCTGATCCATAACTCTGTGCAATATGAAGAGATAGAAGTGTATGTGGATAAAGAGGGACAGTGTGTGGCCGTCAAGTGTAAAATATTTGGCAGACTCATGTGTATAGCTGCAATATATATACCACCTCCATATAAGTGCACCAAACTAAGGGAGATAAGGGAGTTCTCTGAGAAGGGGGAGTAATCCCTTTTTTACTGGTGGGGGACTTCAATAATGTGATAGACCTGTACTGGGATAGGAGTAGTAGACCTCCAGGTATCCAGGATAGTTGTATGACTTCGTTTGGCACTCTTATTGGGGAACTTGGAATGGTGGATGCCTGGCGAGTGAGGAATGGGAGGATATCCTGCTTCTCTTGTTATTCGGCTTCACATAACACTCTGTCCCGCATTGACATGGCTCTAGCTAGTGATCTGATGGATGCAATGATAGGCGACGTGCAATATCTGACAAGAGTGATTTCAGATCATAGCCCAATTCTAGTGTCCATATGACAGGGAACCCTGACAGGGGGAAGGAGGGGAGAGTGGAAGCTTCATCCAGCATGGATCCGTCATATTAATATGGGGAATATAGAACGGGATCGTGGGGATTTCTTTATCCACAACGAGGGTAGCACTGGTCCGCTGGTGGTATGGGATGCGATGAAGGCATACCTCAGGGGGCTCCTGTTCAGGGATATCTGTAGACGTAAAACACAGACGAGGCAGGATGAGAAAGATAGCCTGGAGGCCTTAGATAAGGCAGAGCTGGAAGCAATCCGGAGTACTACTACGGACGCGAAGCAAAATCTTAGGCAGGCGCATGAACAGGTTAATAAGATGCTTTTGGAGAAGGCGGTAAGGAAGCAGGCATTCCAAAAATTGCATTTTTATGAGGAGGGGGAAAAAGTTGTTCATCTATTATCGGTCATAGCTGCAGCTCAAAGGAGTAGCTCATTTGTGCATGGTATGGACACGGTGGAGGGGACACAGGTCTCTGAGGTTGAGGAGATCCTTGGGGTCTTTAAAGATTTCTATCGCACGCTATATTCTTCTAGCGGAGAGATGAGGGTGGAAGAGGTGGACTTGTTTCTTGAGCGAGGTGAGCTTCCGGTGTTGTCTGTGGTGGATAGAGATAAACTGGAGTCACCTATTACTATTGATGAACTGGAGGGCGCTCTGCATGGCATGAGCAATGACAAGGCACCGGGAGCAGACGGGCTACCAGTTGAAATTTATAAACAGTTAGAAGAAATCCTATTACCCAAACTATTGAAAGTCTTTGAGGTGGCGGAGGTGGAGGGTGTATTGCCTGAATCTATGAGAGAAGCAATAATAGTAGTAATTCCTAAGGAGGATAAAAATCCGAGGCTTCCAGACTCATATAGACCCATCTCGTTATTAACAGCGGACGTGAAGCTTCTGGCTAAGGTGTTGTCAAACCAGCTGACTGGAGTTATATCTAACCTAATACATATGGACCAATCAGGGTTCATGGCCAATAGGTCAACAGCTGCTAATATCAGGAGATTATATCTTAATCTACAGTTGCCGCCTGACAACCCTGGCCGGAGGGTGATCGCTTCGCTAGATGCCCAGAAAGCGTTCGATAGTGTTGAGTGGGGGTATCTGTGGAAAGTGTTGCAGCATATGGGTTTTGGCCCACGGTTTGTAAAGTGGGTGCAGCTGTTGTATAATAGGCCTACTGCTAAAGTTAGAGTTAACGGTATGACCTCCACAGCGTTTGAGTTGCACCGGGGAACGAGACAGGGCTGCCCACTATCGCCGCTCCTATTTGCTATTGCAATAGAGCCTCTGGCGGCGGCCATTAGGAAATCAAAGGAGATCCATGGATTTAAGTATGGGCATTTAGAGGAGAAAATAGCTCTTTATGCTGACGATTTATTACTTTTCTTGGGGGATCCATTAGCCTCATTGGATCATGTCATGCGGATAATAGTGAGATTTGGAGAAGTTTCGGGACTGACCATTAATTGGTCTAAATCAAGCCTCTTTAAAGTGGATGGGGAAGTAGCCTGGACAAATGAGGATACTGGGGCTAACAAATTGAAGAATGTGGACGAATTTAAATATCTAGGTATCCAGATATCTCTGCCAGTAGAAAAATACATACAGGTGAACTTATGGCCGCTCCTTAAAAAATTGAGAGCCAAGGTGGATGCCTGGAACAAGCTACATTTGTCAGTTGTTGGAAGGGTTAATTTGCTAAAGATGGTAGTAATGCCTAAACTCCTATACATACTGCACAATGCCCCTGTTTGTATTTCAAGGAAAAGATTTAAAGGGATAAACTCGCTGTTTAGGGACCTGGTGTGGGGTAAAAAGCAGCCTAGGGTGCGATTAGAGACTTTACAAAGGCCGAAGGATGAGGGGGGTCTAGCAATCCCAAATCCGGAATTGTATTATATAGCGGCGCAATGTCAACACCTCAGGGGTTGGTCTGATCGAGAGAAAGATGGGGGCATTAAAGAAGTACTGGAATACATAGTGGGTAGAAGTCCATTGGTAATGGGACTAGAGGATGGTGCGGTGGGGCTCCTGGGTAGAACATCTCCTACAATGGCACTTATAAATAAGACCTGGGATAGGCTGAAAAGGGTGAGAGGGGTGACCCGGTTAACTAAGTTTACACCTATCTGGGATAACAGTAATCTCCCGGAGATTCAGAAAATGGGGAATATTGAGGAGTGGAGACGCAAGGGTGTGATATACATGCATCAGATATTGGACGGAGGAATTCTGAAATCGTTCCTGCAGTTACAGAGTGAGTTTCAGTTGCCGGCGTCCGGCTGGCTTCACTACAGCCAATTAAAACATGCGATGGCAGCCCAAGCGGCTAAACAAAGTGTGGCCATACAGACTGACCTGGTACTGGAGTATGTGTGTAAGGGCGGAGGAAGCACTAAAGGGATCATTTCTGGCACATATAAAGATATACTACATACCTTTCTTTTAGACTACCCAATTAAAGCTAAATTTAAATGGGAGGAGGAAGTTGGGCCGATAACGGAGGAGGTGTGGGAGAGTATCTTAGAGTATATCCCTAAACTTTCCATGAGCGAACCGGCCAGACTGTCTCACCTATACGTGATTCACCGGGTATATAGGTCTCCTTTACTGATGTTTAAAATGGGGTTGAAAAGGAATTCGGAGTGTCCAAGGTGTCAGGGATCTGACGCAGGTATTTTTCACATGATGTGGTCTTGTCCGAGACTGGTCTCCTTTTGGACTAAGGTTATCCACAAGATAGGAAGAACATATGGGTGTGTCCTTCCCAGGGAACCAGTGATATGCCTATTGGGATATGTTGAGGAGCTTGGGGTGGAAAATACTATGAAAATTGTCATTGCTAGGCTGCTGTATGCAGCAAGAAAGCTAATCGCCAGGTCCTGGATTAAAAAAGACCCCCCAACCAGGGGAGAGTACATTAAAAGGGTGAAATGTATTCTTCAGCTGGAACAGGGAGTGTATGAAAGAAGGGGGAATGTTAAAATGTTTGAGAAGCTGTGGTCTCCTTGGCTGCAATGCGAATAAGACGAGTGATGGACCAATAAACTGGTCTGGGACCGGGATAGCCGTCTGAGACCTCTGATGTGTGTGTTTTGTTTTATTTGTGTTACTAGTTGTTCCTCCTGCACAACGGGATGGTTGCTATACTACAGTTGAAGGGTATCCTAAGTGTGTACTAAATGGGATGTAGTATCGGGGAGAAGTGTTGCTGCCGGGGTGGGGGAGGGGGCGGGAGGGGGAGTTAAAGGGGTAATAGATGTGATAAATTTAATTTGGATGCCGATTTGTTATTCTGTTGTATGTACTCTGTTTTAATAAAAAAGTATCTGATTTAAAAAAAAAAGAAGTAGCAGTAGAGGTGCAAACTGACTGTGTCCGGGTACGTGGCCCGGGCACCAAGAGCAAGGTTGGCAGACGGTGGTGGCCGTCTGCAGGAGAGGCAGATCAACGCGGAACCGTAGGACCGGGGATGGGCGGTGGCCCGCCGGTACCGAACCGGGGAGCGAAGTGAAGCCAGCACAAACCGGCAGGGCCTGTGGACCCCGACCAGGCTTGGAGTCGCCGTTAAATAGGTCAAATCCGTCAGTGACTGGAACCCCAGGGGTTTCCTAACAGCCAAGACCCGATTGAAGGCAACCGTCCAACCAGCAAGAGGAAATACAGCTACCGCCACAGTTAGAGTTCCAAGGGCCAGAGCCTGCGGGCAAAAGGGCTCCTCCAGCACATATACATGCTGGGGAGCGGGTTACCGGTGGGAATCCATCGGGACCGAACATACACACAGGTGCAGGGAAAGGCAGCCACCACCAACCGTCCGGGAGAAACCACAGCAGCCGGCTGCGGGACCCGTCCATCCAGCCGTTTGGTTTACCAGAGACTTTGCATCCATTTGTGGCTGAGTGAGTACTACCGTGCCATCCGGCACAACGCTGCGCAGTCCAAGCGACCCTGCACCTTGTCAACCCTGCCTCCCCGTCATCTCATCGGGCCCCGGGACCACCAACCCCTTCCCCCGGAGGGGAAAACAACATCCCAGCTGCTCCCTGCCATCGCTCCCGGGATCCCCGTCACCAGCAGCGGTGGTATCCAACTTCACCACAACCCGTGGGTGGCATCACGGACCAAATCCTCAAACCAAACTACCCCTTTCACTCACGGGTGAGGAGCGCCGCTCGAGTCCCCGGATCCGGCCCACCGCTTGAGCCACCAAGCAGCAGCGCCGGACCCGAGCGTGGTGAGCGCAGCGCCCCGCCGCCCGCGACAACTTGGCGTCACAAACAGGATCTTACCGTTCTACCGGCTGGTAGAAGTGCGCCTTGTGTCCCGCCGGCGGTGTCCGGCCGAAAAATTTCAGAATCCGCCATCTTGGGCGCGAAGATTTTCCTGCTCGAGCGTCTTCTCGAGCAAAGGAGGCGCGACAGCCGAAGCCCCGCCCCTGAAGAGGAGGTGCTGAGAAAAGACCAAGGGGGGCGGATGGCGTCCGGCCGCATGTAAACCGAGGCCATAAAAGCAGGGACGCCAGGACTCTGCCGCCATATTTGGTTCCTGGAAGATACCGCTGCCAACATGTCCGCCCCGTCCGGCCACGCAGAGATCCTGGAGCCGGTGCCCGGAACAGCGGCATGGATCAGGGCCCGAATGGCGGGGATCTGTCAGCGCTACCGGAATCAGATACAGTTAAGTCCAGAAATATTTGGACAGTGACACAATTTTCACGAGTTGGGCTCTGCATGCCACCACATTGGATTTGAAATGAAACCTCTACAACAGAATTCAAGTGCAGATTGTAACGTTTAATTTGAAGGTTTGAACAAAAATATCTGATAGAAATTGTAGGAATTGTACACATTTCTTTACAAACACTCCACATTTTAGGAGGTCAAAAGTAATTGGACAAATAAACCAAACCCAAACAAAATATTTTTATTTTCAATATTTTGTTGCGAATCCTTTGGAGGCAATCACTGCCTTAAGTCTGGAACCCATGGACATCACCAAACGCTGGGTTTCCTCCTTCTTAATGCTTTGCCAGGCCTTTACAGCCACAGCCTTCAGGTCTTGCTTGTTTGTGGGTCTTTCCATCTTAAGTCTGGATTTGAGCAAGTGAAATGCATTCTCAATTGGGTTAAGATCTGGTGATTGACTTGGCCATTGCAAAATGTTCCACTTTTTAGCACTCATGAACTCCTGGGTAGCTTTGGCTGTATGCTTGGGGTCATTGTCCATCTGTACTATGAAGCGCCGTCCGATCAACTTTGCGGCATTTGGCTGAATCTGGGCTAAAAGTATATCCCGGTACACTTCAGAATTCATCCGGCTACTCTTGTCTGCTGTTATGTCATCAATAAACACAAGTGACCCAGTGCCATTGAAAGCCATGCATGCCCATGCCATCACGTTGCCTCCACCATGTTTTACAGAGGATGTGGTGTGCCTTGGATCATGTGCCGTTCCCTTTCTTCTCCAAACTTTTTTCTTCTCATCATTCTGGTACAGGTTGATCTTTGTCTCATCTGTCCATAGAATACTTTTCCAGAACTAAGCTGGCTTCATGAGGTGTTTTTCAGCAAATTTAACTCTGGCCTGTCTATTTTTGGAATTGATGAATGGTTTGCATCTAGATGTGAACCCTTTGTATTTACTTTCATGGAGTCTTCTCTTTACTGTTGACTTAGAGACAGATACACCTACTTCACTGAGAGTGTTCTGGACTTCAGTTGATGTTGTGAACGGGTTCTTCTTCACCAAAGAAAGTATGCGGCGATCATCCACCACTGTTGTCATCCGTGGACGCCCAGGCCTTTTTGAGTTCCCAAGCTCACCAGTCAATACCTTTTTTCTCAGAATGTACCCGACTGTTGATTTTGCTACTCCAAGCATGTCTGCTATCTCTCTGATGGATTTTTTCTTTTTTTTCAGCCTCAGGATGTTCTGCTTCACCTCAATTGAGAGTTCCTTAGACAGTATGTTGTCTGGTCACAGCAACAGCTTCCAAATGCAAAACTACACACCTGTAATCAACCCCAGACCTTTTAACTACTTCATTGATTACAGGTTAACGAGGGAGACGCCTTCAGAGTTAATTGCAGCCCTTAGAGTCCCTTGTCCAATTACTTTTGGTCCCTTGAAAAAGAGGAGGCTATGCATTACAGAGCTATGATTCCTAAACCCTTTCTCCGATTTGGATGTGAAAACTCTCATATCGCAGCTGGGAGTGTGCACTTTCAGCCCATATTATATATATAATTGTATTTCTGAACATGTTTTTGTAAACAGCTAAAATAACAAAACTTGTGTCACTGTCCAAATATTTCTGGCCCTGACTGTATGTCTTCTGATGGAGCAGTGGACCGTGGAGGTGGAGGAGTTAGCTGCGGTCGCCCAGGTGTACGGGATGGAGGCCATGATGGATGAGCTGGTGAGTGACCCACGCCCCTATGTCCCTGAGGGACCAGCGGTTGCGGCTGAGGGACCCGGTCTGCCCCTGGCCCCCATACTGCCTCCGTCTTCCCTGCCCACGTGCCCCGCCGCTGCTGGTCCGTCTGGCTTGCGCCCCCCTGCAGCGGCAGCCGAAAGAGTGGCGAGCCCGGAGACTGCGGCAGCTGGCGGCAACCCGCCTGGCGCAAGAACGGATGATAGTGACTCCGGGCCTGAGACAGAGCCTGTCTCGGAGGAGGAGGGAGTCGTCGGCTTGCATGACATGGAGGCCTCTTACATCCCACGGAGCGGAAATAATGGATATCGGGCGGCCCTTCCCCGTCGCGCCTGCCGTGCGCTGGAGGGGCTGGTACCCGTGTTTCTACACCTGGGGCCAGGTGAGGAGTATGAAAGTGAGCAGAGAAGTCAGCGGTCCCTCCGTTGCACCGTTGTCCCCGTTGGGACCACCAGTACCGTTACCTGTTAAATGAAAGTAATCAACCGAAGATTTTACCTTATTGGCACTGTGATTGATCCGGCCGTTGCCGGCAAGTAGTCCCCGTAGGGACCCTTTGTACCGTTGCATAAGAAACTACTTATGGACATGCCTGAGAACTTACAGGGCACCCACAAACTGGTGGAAATGTAAATATTTTGGGCATATTTCCGTTGCCGCCTCCAGAGAGACTGATTTGGAGGATGGGCCTGGAGGAAAGGGATGGCCCAGGCCCGCCACTACCACAACCGGTGGCGATCCGACGGGGGTCAGAGGTCCCCCATGGACGTGGGGTCTCCTGAAGTGACAGTCGGGTGCGAGACACCGTACCCGTTCCCGCTCAGGCAGCCTGGATCTGGACTGGGGTCAAGGGGTGCTGCCCACTTCTTAGGGGCAGCATCAGGGCCAGGTTATTTGGGTGGGAGAGCGGAAGCCGACCGTTATTAATAAAAATGTCTTTGTAACGTTAAAGTACCGTGCCTCCCGTTAAGGGAAGATTTATAAATGTGCTTTTGTTGAATGTTTTCATATGTTTTAAATCTTTTGCAGTTGAAAAATAAAACCGGTGATGGATGGGCAGCCCGCGGACGGTCTGCATTAACCAAGGGGAATGTGGCGCCCTGGACTAGCCAGGTCGTCACAGGTACTACAACATGCACACTGTTACGGTTGCTGCGAGCACTGGAGACTATGTCCAGATTTCTTGCTACTGCACATGTGCGAGCGCTGGAGACTAAGTCCAGATTTCTTGCTACTGCACATGTGCGAGCGCTGGAGACTAAGTCCAGATTTCGTGCTACTGCACATGTGCGAGCGCTGGAGACTAAGTCCAGATTTCGTGCTACTGCACATGTGCGAGCGCTGGAGACTAAGTCCAGATTTCTTGCTACTGCACATGTGCGAGCGCCGGAGACTAAGTCCAATCTTGGAGCCATTGCACATGTGTGGGTGACATCATCGCTGACACGAGGTCACATGTCTCTGACACCTTCTATGCCGATTGGTCGCTGGTCATGTGCTTGTGACGTCTTGCTCGGTGATAGGCCAGCATGACGTCACTCCTGTCGTTCTGGCAGCGGATTGGCTCTGGTGTCCTCCATCTTGGATGAGGCACAGAGTCTATATAAGACCCTGACACACGCCGCATGGTGCTCAGTCCTCTTGGTTCATGCATATGAGTAGACGCTCTGTGCGCGTTCCTCTAGGCATTCCTCTGTCTATGCTAGGTGAGCGCTACCGGCAGGGTAGCGTTCTTATACCTTACAGCTTCGGCTGCTGTCCGTATCCTTACCTCTTAGGGGAGCGGACATAGGCAGGTGCCTGAGGCACATGGTCTGGCTGGGCCTTGTGATTCTACTCGTAGGTGGACGTTGCCGCTAGTGTAACGTTCCTTATTCTGCGTCTGGCAGTTGTTCGTATCCTCGCACACTAGGGGAGCGAACAGAGGTAGGAGCTTTGTGCGGCTTACGCTGCTGTTCGTCTCTTTTGCACCACTAGAAGAGCGGACCTAGGCAGGTGCCATATCTAGTGGTTCGTGTCCTCGCACACTAGTGGAGCGAACGCAGGTAGGAGCTTTGTGCGGCTTACGCTGCTGTTCGTCTCTTTTGCACCACTAGAAGAGCGGACCTAGGTAGGTGCCATTTCGCACACATTGCCTTTGTCTCTGTGATTGTTAACAGAGATCATTCCACACACCCTCCAAGTAAGGGAGGAATTGCTTTACTTACTTATTATATCCTTCTGTGAGTTAACAGAGGTATTGCACTCTGCCATAGTCTGCAGCAAAGTCTTTGCACGGTGGACCCTGACTGTCTGATACTCCTTTCGGTTATTATCAGACAGCCCCCCGTAACATTAGGACTGAGCCAAGGGTCTGGCAGTTATGGCAGAATATCAGCAGTTACACCGTTACATACAAGTACTTGAGTCACGGCTCAAGAGTATAGAGGATAAACCTCAGACCATGGTGACATCTGCACATGATCCTCGACTTGCTCTGCCAAACAGATATTCTGGCGATGCCAGATCATGTCGTGGTTTCATTAGTCAGTGTCAGATACACCTAGAGGTCAACTCTTCTCGCTTCTCTACGGAGAGGTCCAGAGTAGGCTTTATCATCTCATTACTTCAGGACAAAGCCTTAGAATGGGCGACTCCCCTATGGGAGCGCTCTGATGTGGTTACTCTGAGACATCAAGACTTTCTTGATGCTCTTAAGGCGGTATTCATGGGTCCGCAGGTTACCCATGATGCGGCCCTGAGACTGTTAGATCTATCTCAGGGTTCGTTATCCACTAGTTCTTATGCCATTGCTTTTAGAACTCTGGTGGCAGAACTAGATTGGCCAGAGAAGGTGTTGATTCCTATCTTCTGGAGAGGGTTGGCAGGCTATGTCAAGGATGCCCTTGCTACTCGTGAGGTCCCTGCTTCTCTGGAGGACTTGATCACAGTTGCAACGAGGATCGATGTACGCCATAAGGAACGTAGACTCGAGGTCTCTTCCTCACGCCCTAAGCATCGGGCTATTCCAGTTGTTGAGGGTCCACTACCATCTTCCTCAGCATCTGAAACATCTCCCACTCCTATGGAGTTAGGTCATACGTTCTCCAGACTACGCAAGTCTGGTCCTCCTATATGTTACGTATGTCGTCAGGCTGGGCACTATGCCAACAAGTGTCCTAGTCGTCAGGTAAACTCCCTGGCCTAGTAACCATTAGAGGGGGGTTACTAGAGACGTCTTCTGCACCCTCTAAGTGTTGTATCCCAGGTCAGCTCTCGTTATCTGAGAATACATGGCCTATTATGGCTTTTGTGGATTCCGGAGCTGACGGGATTTTTGTGTCCTCAGGATTTGTAAAGGGACACAATATTCCCTCTATCATGTTAGAGGCGCCTATTCCTGTCCGTGTTGTTAATGGAACTATGTTGTCTGACTCCATTACATTGAGGACAGTTCCCTTGCGCCTTTCCCTGTCTCAGGGTCACATAGAGGAGATTTCTTTTCTTGTTTTGCCTGAGGGTATAGACGACGTCCTTCTGGGTCTTCCATGGCTTCGGACTCATGCTCCTCACATTGACTGGGAGTCTGACAGCATTATTAGTTGGGGTTCGAAATGTCAGTCCCGATGTCTTCCCTTACCACCTAAGGTCGTTGCGGTTGCATCAACTGATCTCTCTCCCATACCTACACCCTATTTGGATTTCGCTGACGTGTTCTCCAAACAGGGTGCTGAGGTTCTTCCACCCCATAGGCCGTATGACTGTGCCATAGACCTTATCCCAGGTTCGGTTCCACCTAAAGGCAGGGTTTACCCCCTGTCGATACCTGAGTCGGAGGCCATGTCGACCTATATAAGAGAGAGTTTAGAGAAGGGGTTCATTCGTAAGTCTGTCTCTCCCGCGGGAGCTGGGTTTTTCTTTGTTCGGAAGAAAGAGGGTGATTTGCGTCCCTGCATAGATTACAGGGGTCTCAACGCAATCACAATAAAGAACAAATACCCATTACCTTTAATTTCGGAGCTCTTTGACAGACTGAGAGGAGCTCAAGTTTTTACGAAGTTGGATCTGCGGGGTGCGTATAACTTGGTACGAATTCGAAAGGGTGACGAATGGAAGACCGCTTTTAACACCCGAGACGGTCACTATGAATACCTCGTCATGCCTTTTGGGTTATGTAATGCACCCGCAGTATTTCAGGACTTCGTAAACGATGTGTTCAGGGATTTACTGTTATCCTCAGTAGTGGTGTATCTGGACGACATCCTGATTTTTTCTCCTGATCTGGAGACTCATCGTCAGGATGTCGTTCGTGTCCTTTCCCGTTTAAGGGAGCACTCATTGTTTGCTAAACTCGAGAAATGTGTATTCGAGCAGTCCTCATTGCCTTTTTTGGGTTACATTATCTCACAAGAGGGTCTGGCTATGGATCCTGCGAAGCTCTCTGCTGTCCTGCAATGGTCCGAACCTCATTCCTTGAAGGCGGTGCAACGCTTCTTAGGATTCATAAATTATTACAGGCAGTTCATACCCCATTTTTCTACTTTGGTGGCCCCTTTGGTGGCCTTGACTAAGAAAGGTGCTAATCCCAAAGCCTGGTCTACTGAGACATCTCAGGCTTTTGAGGCAGTAAAAAGACACTTTTCAACTGCTCCCGTTCTTCAAAGACCCGATGAGAATAAGCCCTTCCTCTTAGAGGTTGATGCCTCTTCAGTGGGTGCTGGTGCGGTCTTGTATCAAAAGAACGGTGCAGGTAGAAAAAGGCCGTGTTTCTTCTTTGCTAAAACCTTTTCACCGGCAGAGAGAAACTATACCATTGGGGATAGGGAACTGCTCGCCTTGAGATTAGCCTTGGAGGAGTGGCGTCACTTGCTGGAAGGAGCGAAACATCCTTTCCAGGTCTATACAGACCATAAGAATCTGACGTACTTACAAACCGCTCAGCGTCTGAATCCTCGCCAAGCCCGCTGGTCCTTGTTTTTCTCCCGCTTTCACTTCTCCATCAACTATCTGTCTGGGAGTAAGAATAACAAGGCAGACGCCCTGTCTCGCTCTATGCTTTCTACCCAGGAAGAGATTGACGAACCTCGTCTTATCCTTCCCTCCAGGGTTTTTCATACGCTCTCCCCTGTGACGTTAGACCAAATCCCACCGGGCAAGACCTTTGTTCCGCCTGATCGACAGAATGATATACTGTCATGGGCCCACACCTCAAAGGTGGGTGGGCATTTTGGTATTAGGCGGACACGAGAGTTACTGGAGAGGTGGTATTGGTGGCCACACTTAGCCAGCCACGTCAAGAGATATGTCGGTTCCTGCTACTCGTGTGCTCGCAACCGTCCATTACGGCAGAGACTGGCTGGGCTCTTGCATCCTTTACCAGTGCCAGATAGACCATGGGAGGTGGTAGGCATGGACTTTGTGGGTGATCTTCCATGTTCACAGGGACATAGATTTGTGTGGGTCATTACGGACCATTTCTCCCGGATGGTTCATCTCGTACCGTTATCGAGAATCCCATCTTCCAGGGTACTAGCCAAACTATTCCTCAAGCATGTCTTTAGGCTTCACGGGATGCCAGATCGTATCATTTGTGATAGAGGCCCGCAATTTACTTCCCGTTTCTGGCGAGATCTTTGTAGCCTTCTGCAAATTGAGTTGAATCTCTCTTCGGCATACCATCCGGAGACTAATGGTTTGGTTGAACGTACCAATCAATCTATGATTATATACCTTCGACACTTTGTTGCTGAGAACCACGATAACTGGTCCTCCCTCCTACCCTGGGCAGAATTTGCCCTTAACAATTCGCTGGCTGAGGCCACTGGGCAGACACCGTTCGTACTCAATAATGGGCAACACCCTAGGGTACCGGTACCGTTTCCCGCTGCTGCACCTCCTCCTCTTGTGGCCGACTGGGCAACTAATGCCAGAGAGGTTTGGGATCGGACTCAAGAGTCGATCCAAGCAGCTAAGGACCGTATGAAGACGGTGTCCGATAGGTTTCGTCGCCCGGCTCCTGTCTTTTCTCCAGGGGACTTTGTGTGGCTCTCTGCAAAACACGTGAGACTTAGAGTGAGCTCTGTCAAATTTGCTCCTCGCTTCCTGGGTCCTTATGAGGTTCTTCGACAGGTAAATCCTGTAGTCTATCAATTGAAGTTACCTGTCCATCTTAGGATTCATGACAAATTCCATGTCTCACTGCTAAAGCCGGCTATTTTACCTCACGCTCGTGAAGTGCACTCTCCTGCCTCTGATTCCTCTCGCTCTAGCTATGAGGTACGAGCCATAGTTGGTTCTAAGATGGTTAGAGGGCGCAGGTTCTTCTTGATAGATTGGGAGGGCTATGGCCCGGAACATCGCTCTTGGGAGCCTGAGGAGGCTGTCCATGCTCCCGACTTAGTTGCCGATTACCTGCGTCGCCGGGAGGGGGGCCCTTGAGGGGGAGGTACTGTTACGGTTGCTGCGAGCACTGGAGACTATGTCCAGATTTCTTGCTACTGCACATGTGCGAGCGCTGGAGACTAAGTCCAGATTTCTTGCTACTGCACATGTGCGAGCGCTGGAGACTAAGTCCAGATTTCGTGCTACTGCACATGTGCGAGCGCTGGAGACTAAGTCCAGATTTCGTGCTACTGCACATGTGCGAGCGCTGGAGACTAAGTCCAGATTTCTTGCTACTGCACATGTGCGAGCGCCGGAGACTAAGTCCAATCTTGGAGCCATTGCACATGTGTGGGTGACATCATCGCTGACACGAGGTCACATGTCTCTGACACCTTCTATGCCGATTGGTCGCTGGTCATGTGCTTGTGACGTCTTGCTCGGTGATAGGCCAGCATGACGTCACTCCTGTCGTTCTGGCAGCGGATTGGCTCTGGTGTCCTCCATCTTGGATGAGGCACAGAGTCTATATAAGACCCTGACACACGCCGCATGGTGCTCAGTCCTCTTGGTTCATGCATATGAGTAGACGCTCTGTGCGCGTTCCTCTAGGCATTCCTCTGTCTATGCTAGGTGAGCGCTACCGGCAGGGTAGCGTTCTTATACCTTACAGCTTCGGCTGCTGTCCGTATCCTTACCTCTTAGGGGAGCGGACATAGGCAGGTGCCTGAGGCACATGGTCTGGCTGGGCCTTGTGATTCTACTCGTAGGTGGACGTTGCCGCTAGGGTAACGTTCCTTATACTGCGTCTGGCAGTTGTTCGTATCCTCGCACACTAGGGGAGCGAACAGAGGTAGGAGCTTTGTGCGGCTTACGCTGCGGTTCGTCTCTTTTGCACCACTAGAAGAGCGGACCTAGGCAGGTGCCATATCTAGTGGTTCGTGTCCTCGCACACTAGTGGAGCGAACGCAGGTAGGAGCTTTGTGCGGCTTACGCTGCTGTTCGTCTCTTTTGCACCACTAGAAGAGCGGACCTAGGTAGGTGCCATTTCGCACACATTGCCTTTGTCTCTGTGATTGTTAACAGAGATCATTCCACACACCCTCCAAGTAAGGGAGGAATTGCTTTACTTACTTATTATATCCTTCTGTGAGTTAACAGAGGTATTGCACTCTGCCATAGTCTGCAGCAAAGTCTTTGCACGGTGGACCCTGACTGTCTGATACTCCTTTCGGTTATTATCAGACAGCCCCCCGTAACACACCCCCACCCTGATATAGGCACATCAGCCAGACACAAAATCCTTGTTGCCTCCCTCCAGGGGCTGATGTCCACACCAGGTGGGGTGGAGCCTGGTGGTTGGCCCCACCCACTGAGGAGTTCACAGTCCTGGAGGCGGGAAAGGAAGTCAGGTCAGTCAGTTAGGGAAGTGAAGGAGTGAAGTAGCAGTAGAGGAGCAAACTGACTGTGTCCGGGTACGTGGCCCGGGCACCAAGAGCAAGGTTGGCAGACGGTGGTGGCCGTCTGCAGGAGAGGCATATCAACGCGGAACCGTAGGACCAGGGATGGGCGGTGGCCCGCCGATACCGAACCGGGGAGCGAAGTGAAGCCAGCACAAACCGGCAGGGCCTGCGGACCCCGACCAGGCTTGGAGTCGCCGTTAAATAGGTCAAATCCGTCAGTGACCGGAACCCCAGGGGTTTCCTAACAGCCAAGACCCGATTGAAGGCAACCGTCCAACCAGCAAGAGGAAATACAGCTACCGCCACAGTTAGAGTTCCAAGGGCCAGAGCCTGCGGGCAAAAGGGCTCCTCCAGCACATATACACGCTGGGGAGCGGGTTACCGGTGGGAATCCATCGGGACCGAACATACACACAGGTGCAGGGAAAGGCAGCCACCACCAACCGTCCAGGAGAAACCACAGCAGCCGGCTGCGGGACCCGTCCATCCAGCCGTTTGGTTTACCAGAGACTTTGCATCCATTTGTGGCTGAGTGAGTACTACCGTGCCATCCGGCACCGCGCTGCGCAGTACAAGCGACCCTGCACCTTGCCAACCCTGCCTCCCCGTCATCTCATCGGGCCCCGGGACCACCAACCCTTTTCCCCGGAGGGGAAAACATCCCTGCATCCCTGCTCCCTGCCATCGCTCCCGGGATCCCCGTCACCAGCAGCGGTGGTATCCAACCTCACCACAACCCGTGGGTGGCGTCACGGACCAAATCCCCCAAACCAAACTACCCCTTTCACTCACGGGCAAGGTGCGCCGCTCGAGTCCCCGGATCCGGCCCACCGCTCGAGCCACCGAGCAGCAGCAGCACCGGACCCGAGCGTGGTGAGCGCAGCGCCCCACCGCCCGCGACACTAGTACTGTAGTTTTGGTTAATGCAGTAATCTTTATGCAGTATTATCAAAAGCATACACTACCTTAAATGCATACTAATTGAACGTTTCCACATTTATTCACGTTAAACCCACAAAATTTAAATGTGTTTTATTGTGATTTTATGTGATATACCCACACTAATTAGTAAGTATTTGTGAACTATAAAGGAAGTGATACATGGTTTTTTAAATATTTTAAAAATATAAATCTGAAAATTGTGATGTGCATTGTATTCAGCCCCTGAATCAATACTTTGTAGGATCACCTTTCCCTACAGTTGCTGCTGCAAGTCTTTCAGAGAATGTGTCTCAAGCTTTGCACATTTAGAGGATAACATTTTTGCCCATTTTTTATTGCCAAAGAGCTCTAGCTTAGTGAGATGCGGTGACAACGGACACAAGTACGCGCCTCACCGATAATGATGATGTTAGGTAGTGGGCACTGAATATCATGTTAACACGCCCCTGTGGGAGTGCTGCCATACTAAGAGGGTGGAATGAGCGCAGGAACTCACACCTTTGCGAATAGTCCCTGCGCTCATTAGCATATCTTCAAGGATTTTTAGAAATACTTTTTCTAAAGATCTCTTTTTCTATGCTATTATAGCCTGGGAGAGAATAAAGGCTGCTTTACACCAGGCAATCTATCGTGCGATAGATCGTCGGGGTCACGGTTTTTGTGACGCACATCCGGCATCGCTGGCGATGCCGGCCTGTGTGACACCTCCTAGCGACGCAGTATCGCTCACAAATCGTGAGTCGGGTACTGCTCGTTAGGTTCCATAATATCGTTTACTTTAGTTGACCATCGTTTCCGTGGTAGCACACGTCGCTCCGTGTGACACCACGGGAACGATGAGCAGCTCACCTGCCTCCCGCGGCCGCCGCCGTCTCTATGTGGAAGGAAGGAGGTGGGCGGGATGTTTACGTCCCGCTCATCTCCGCCCCTCCGCTTCTATTGGCCGGCGGCCGTGTGATGTCGCTGTGACGCCGAACGTCCCTCCCACTCCAGGAAGTGGACGTTCGCCGCCCACAGCGAGGTCGCACGAGAGGTAAGTATGTGTGACGGGGGTTACTAACTTTGTGCGACATGGGCAGCGATTTGCCCGTGACGCAAAAAGGACGGGGGCGGGTACGATCGATTGTGAAATCGCACAATCGGTCGTACCGTGTAAAGCAGGCTTTAGGCAGAGATTAGAAATATGCACCCAGAATTGCTCGTGGTTTTGGGTGGATATTGCACCTGACAGGTTCCCTTTAAGTAGCAGTTACAAAGGACGGCATTGGAGGGGGAACAAACGGGTCAATTGCCTATGGCACCAATCCTCTAAAAGGCTCTCAGCAGGCCCAGACAGACAGACAATCTGGGCAGATTCTCAGCTCTGTTCTGGTGCTGGGAGGATTGTATCCCTCACTCATCTCTATAATGTGGGAGATTGGGGTGGATTGTAATCATCGTTCCATCTGATTTACAGACGCATAATCTGCCAATCCATTGCTTCTGTGTGATAAATGGGATTGACCCTTACAGTTATTAATTGATACTGTAATTGAGGTTTGGCAATCGGGAAGCGAGGCATCTCCGTGGTGCTATGATGGGGCCGCTTTTCTCTGAGCGAGACATGAAGAAGGCGCTAATCTGCAAATGTGAATCTCTGACATCTAGAAATATTTAACAAAGTTAGCTACAATAATCCAAAAATTCACAGAAAAATCCAAAAGTGATAGTATTTATTAGATGTGGTCTGACCATTTAGTTGGTCCATTATTATGTGGTCTCTTTTAAGGTATATCTACCAAATACTGATTTTATGATATGAGGTGAATTTTTCTGTGACGTTTAAACTGCATATGTGGAAAAAAAAATCCTTGGTATTACGAGTTCACCCTCCTATTAGGTTCTCAGTCACTGTTACTTGTATCTGTTCCTGGAAAAGCTGGGTGGCAACTAATACAAGCAACAATACAGTATCCTCATTGCCTGATGCAAATACCAATATCAACACCCAATTTCCTGTATCCTAAACGAGTAAGTCTTTAGATGTTCCTCACTGCCCTAGATAAGTTAAGCACCTATGTGCCGAGCCGGATACCTGACCCTAGGCTGACCCTGATCTGGGTCCTAGGTAGGGAGCGGATGGGATGAGCTCTTCATCAATCCCACTAGGCGCTAAAGGACACACAGGGATAACAATCAAGGGAAAACCACAACTTATCTTCACTTGACTCAAGGAGAGAAACTGAAACAACCACCAAGATTCTCCAGATGTATGCTAGCACTGAAGACTTGATAGAGATATATGAAATATCACCAGCACCGAGTAATAGGAAGTGAAGGTATATAAAGATAAAGGAAGTACTGATGAACAGCTGCTGATAGCCTGAGGAAATGTGCAGGGTCCTAAAGGTAGGGGGATGAAACCCAAGCAAAAATAACAGAAGGTCAGGGAGCAGTTTGTGCAGCCAAACGCTGTGACCTTCTATAGCCAGGCACCACAGGACAGTCTGTCACCGTGATACACCCGTGACAGGTAGTCACTGGTGATGAGGAAGCACTACCATGCTTGGGTGTTTGGATCTCCAAATGAGCAAGTTGGACGCTCGGATGGGCTCGATTCAAGTATTGAGTATAATGGAATGCAATGTGAATCTCGAGCATTTTTCCGGAAGCTTTAATTGGTCATCACTAGTAGTCACCCAGCTTTACTAGGATATATATATATAACTATAAAACGTCAGAATAAAATGTGTCACTCGCACACCTTCTAAGCGCCGCCCTATCACTGTGTGTCTTGCTCTGCTCCATCCAATACGTGAAGTACCTCATCATCAATGTGAGTTGCTTTGTGCTGTTGTGAGTCATAGGGGAGCACAGCCAAACTACACAGAAATATATATCCACCTTGTCCTGCAGAGATTTGCCTCCCCGGCCTATTACCTGCTAGCAGGTGATATTTCAAATGACTCCACACTCCTTTCCTTGCCCTATCATAGGTTCTTATTCAGTTTGTCTGCTAGTATCCCGTTCATATGTTTGATTTTTTCATTACCAACCAGGCTTGTTTACCTGTCCTATCTGATCTCTCTGCTCCAAACCCCGGCTTGTATCCTGAACTTATGCTGCCTGCCCAACCTTGAACCGACTGACTGCGTCTAGCCCTCCTGCACCCTGTATATATCTGTCTTAACCTGTCGCTAAACTGCTGCAGTTCAGGGGGACTGTCCTGCGTGTGGTACCTGGTGGCTACCTACGGCTCAAGCCTAACCTTACCAGCAGAGGCTCTAGTGAAGACCAGGTAGTAACTTATTTATGCTCCTCCAGGGTAAGCCCAGCCCTTGACGCAGTGGGCTCACACCCACCAGAGTTACATTACGATTGGGCCATAGACCCCACTGGCAAATCCAGATTCAAAGATCCCAAGTCCCATGTGCAAATCCTGTACGAGGAGGGGTGTTCTCAAGGTGAGAGTCAGGACCAGGTAATGGAGGCTCTCAATGTTTGGGCGACCCAGCTGCAAGGTCCGTCTGCTGACATGTCCGTTCTGCCTCCTACCTCTTCCACGACTAGTCTACTCGCCTCAGGATCTTCAGCCTCTTTGATGAAACCACCTTTGTGCCTCAGTTTCTGGTGGATCTGCTAAACTCCAGATTCCATTCCTGTTCTACTATGACAGAGGCCCAAAGGAGAGCCACGTTTTATTTAATCAGTGTGAGATCCATTTCATCCTCAATGCACACCTCTTTCCTTCCGACCAGTCCAAAATAGTTTATGGTCCCTGTGCTGTCTGGACAAGCCCTGGCATGGGCAAATCCCATTTGTGAGCATGGTGGTCTGAAGACCCGTGATGTTGGGAAGTTCCTGGCGATTGTTTGAGTCGTATTCAACATTCCTGGCCACAGCAGCTTGGCTGCTTTGTCCATTTTGTTCCTGAAGCAGAACTTGGACATTGTGGCCTAGTATGCCTTAGGCTTCAGTTTCTTTTCAATGGAACTCACTTGTAATGAAGAAGCTCTGGTAGCAACGTTCTGGCAGTGCCAGTCCAGTCATATCAAGGATGAGTTGGCTGGCAGAGATCTACCATCCTCTCTAGATGCCCTGATTCATCTGGCCACCAGGATCAATCTCCACTTCCATGAGTCCTGAAATAAGCTTGATTGTCTCGTTGTGTCACAAAACCTAACAGACTGGCTCCTGTGTTCCAGAGCTCTTTGCTTCCACAAGTCGCCCCACCAGCCTGTGAGCCCATGCAGATGGAGCAGGCTAAGCTCTCTGTGCAGGATCGTCAGCGGAGGCTCAGAAAGAATGAATATATGGACTGTGGAAGTAATGGACATTTTGTTCGCTAATGTCCGGTAAAACCAGGAAACTCCAGTACCTAGGGTTGGCTGAAAAGACAACCTTAGGTTAGAATAACTGCTCTACAAAACTATTAATCCAAGTAACCCTTGCCTGGCAGGAGAGGTTTCTCACCTCGGCTGTCCATATGGATTCTGGCTTCATGGGTAACTTCATCCATCAAGATCTGGACAGTCAACTTCAGCTCCGTACACAACGGCTAGATGATCTCCTGACCATTGCCTCCATTAACGGGCCACCCCTGGTAGAGCCCATTAAATTAGTAACACTACCAGTCATGCTATCTATTGGAGTGTTGCACACAGAAAAAATCTCGATCTTCATGCTACCCAGATCTGTCAATTCCATTCTCTTAGGTGTTTTTTGGCTGCGTCTTCATGCACCTGTTATCGATTGGTCTTCTTGACAAGTGCTTCACTGGGGACCATGCTTTGCTGCCAATTGCCTTGTCAAAGTCTCACCCAAGACTCTGCTTGCTATGCCTTCCAACCTTGTTTCTCTGCCTGTTCATTATTGTGCCTTTGCAGATGTCACCTGTGAAGAAGGCTAAGGTCTTGCCACCACACAGCCCTTATGACTGTCCTGTCGATCTCGTGCCTGGCACCTCACCTCCCCAAGGTTGAGTGTATCCGCTATCTCTGCCTGAGCCCTGGGCCATGTCTGAATACATTAAAAAAAAGTTGGCCAAGGGATTATCTGTGAATCTGCTTTCCCAGCTGAAGATAGGTTCTTCTTCATGATCAAGAAGGATGGCTCTCTACACCCCTGCATTGATTATCAGGGTCTCAACAAAATTACCATGAAGAACAAGTACCCTGTGCCATTGATTTCCAAGTTATTTCACAGAATCTGTGGGCAAAGATCTTCTCACAATTAAGTCTAAGAGGGTTTATAACTTGATCCCAATTCATAAGGGTGATGAATGGAAGACGGTCTTCAATACGTAAGATGGTCACTACGAGTATCTCGTCATGCCATTTAGTCTGTGCAAGATGCCTGCCATTTTTCAGGAATTCATTAGTAACATCTTCTGAGGCCTCCTCTATGTTTACGTGCTCGTGTACTTGGACAATATCCTGATTTTCTCCCCCAATTTCTCTACCCACAGACATGTTTGTCAAGTTCCGCAACGTCGTCAGGACAACAATTTGTTTGCCAAGTTGTCCAAATGTGTCTTTGAAACATCTCCTTGCCCCTCCTCAGCTACATCGTCTCTCACCAAGGTCTCGAGATGTATACTGAGATTTCTGCTGTGCTCTCCAGGCATTGTACCCAAGGTTTGCGTATCATTCAGCATTTTCAAGGGTTTCACCAAGTTCTACTTGCAATTTATTCCACACTTCTCATCCCTCATAGCACCCATTTTCGCCATAACCAAGAAGGGAGCTAATTCCAAACTCTGGCCAGTGTCTGCCGTTTCAGCGATCTATCACTTGAAAGAGGCCTTCGTGAAAGCTCCCGTGTTGCACCACCCATATCCAAGCAAGCAGTTCCTTCTGGAGATAGATGCTTCCTATATCGCTACTGGGGAAGAACTTCTTCAGGAATGTGTGTCTCTTGCTGGCCGAGCGTAACTACTTCATCGGTAATTGGGAGCTTCTGGCTGTCAAACTGGCGCTCAAGGAGTGGTAATATCTACTGGAGGGCACCAGCTTTCCGGTAATAATTTACACAGACCATAAGAATCTGACCTCCCTGTAGTACTCTAAGCTGTTGAATACTTGGCAAACCAAGAGGGCACTTTTCTTTTCTCGTTTTAACTTTGAATTAAACTTCTGTCCTGTAGAGAAGAATGTTAAAGCGGATGCACTGTCTAGGTACTTTGACATGTCTGATTCCGTGAAGGAGTCTCAGTATATCATTGCTCCAGCCAGGATAATTGAAGCAGCAACTGTCTTTCTTAAAGACGTTCCTCCAGGCAAAACCTTAGTCCCTACGGCTTGAAGGAGGAGAATTCTGTCCTGATGATACAAGTCCAAGTTGGCTGGTTATATGGGAATGCAGAAATCCTTCAAGCTGATTACTCGCAGCATCTGGTGGCCTTCGCTGATCAAGGATGTCCGCACCACCTGTCCGCACTGTCCCAGGAATAAATCTTCCAGGGATAAACCTACTGGAAGCCTCTGCCGGGTCCTTCTGCTCCTTGGCAACATGTTGCCATGGACTTCATAAAGAACCTGCCCTTCTCTGAGGGTTGCAACACCATTTGAGTTGTGGTGAATCGGTTCTCTAAGATAGTACACTTCAGTCCACTGGTTGGCCTTCCCTAAATCTACCACACAGTTATTCCAGCATGTTTTTCGCCTCCACGGTCTTCCTCTATATATTGTCTCTTAAATCGTGGAGTCCAGTTCACCTAAAGATTCTGGAGGGCCCTATGAAAGCCACTGAATATACAGCAGGATTTTTCCTCTGTGTACCATCCGCAAACCATTTGACAAGTGGATCAGATCAATCAGATTCTTGAGAATCATCTTCAAGATTTTGTCTCTGCCCATCAGGATGACTGGGTAGAACTACTCCCTGGGGTTGATTTTTCCGATAACCCCATTGTGGAGTCTTCTGGAGTATCTCCATTCTTCATGTTATACTCCAAGCATCCCAAAGTGCTTACTCCTGTGTTGGTTTCCTTCGGTATACCTGCAGCTGAGTCCTCGCATGGTGACTTCCTCCAGATCTGGCAGCAGATGCAGGCCTCCCTCCTTAAGGTTGTGTCCTGGCTGAAGGCTTATACGGACAAGAGCAGAGGTCTGCCGCCTCAGTACCTCCCTGGAGATAAAGTCTGGCTTTCATTTTGGAATATTCGCCTTAAGGTGCCTTCCTGTAAGTGTGCTCCCTAGTACCTCAGTCCATAAAAGATTCTCAAGCAACTCAATCCGGTAACTTATAAGTTTGAAATGTCGCCCAATCTTCGGATCCCAAACCCTTTCCACACCTCTCTCTTAAAGCAGGTGGTATTGCATTGCTTCTTCAAAGTCCCATGCTTCTTTTGCAGCTGTTCTTCTTGAAGTTCCCTTAGACGTCCTTGAGGGTCAGAACATCCAGGGTATTAAAAAGGTTCAGGGGAGAATTTTCTATCTCGTGGACAGGAAGGGTTTGGACCTGAGGAAAGATCCTGGGAAACTGGGGAGAATATCTGTGCTCCTGTAATCTTGGAAAGATTTCTCTGTAAGTCTGGCCAAAAAAAAGTGGGCACTAGGGGAAACATTGTCACACCAGTCAGTCGCATGCCTCCTAAGTGCCGCCCTACTCACCATGTGTCTTGCTCTCCTCCGCCCTATACCTGAATTTACAGATGTATTCTAGGAATACATACAACATATATGTTATGATTGCCGAGTGAGCAGTGATGTTCGTGAACTCACTGGGCCACAACACACAGAAAAACAAGAGGGGCTTGACTACGGACCTGAGCCTGGTCTTTTCCAGAGCCCAATGGTATTGGTTCAGGTGCTATTCGGAAAGACTGGTGTTGCGTCGGCTGGCCCCAGGGGTACGGGAGCGACAGTCTCTGCTATTAGGTTGCAGCAGGTGTAGAGAATCCGTCCGGGGTGCATGGATGGATGGATTGATGGATGTGGCAGCAGCTCGTGGAGATGCTTGTGGCAGCATTACAAGTCGCTGTTGTGGCAGCAGCGACAGGATAAGTAATGGCAGCCGGTGGGGCAGCTTGCAGCAGCAGCAGGTTTAGGTGATGGCCGCAGCACTCTGTAATGCAAAGAGGTGTAAGTGCCAGAACTAGCACTAAGAGACAGCAGCAGCAGCACAGTGCTAGGGAACCTGACTACAGCAATGAGACTGAGTCTTACTCATTGCCCAGGCAACTTCTCAAAGGGGAGAGTTGCCTTAAATGCCTGCAACCTCCCTGCTGACCTGGAAGGCACATCCGGGTTAGGAGGATGCTGGCCCTTTAAGAAAGGGAGTGTGCCCTACAGGCAGAGGTCTAGAGCCTGTCAGGAGTACAGATGCTCCGTGAAGCTGCAGCATGGGACGAGGATGGGACCACCACCGCAGGACGCCTGAACAGGTGAGGGAATCAACGTCCTCGCTGGGGGAGGGGGAAAGCATTGTGTGAGGACGCCGGCATGGGCGTTACAATATACAGTTCTGGCAAAAATTAAGATACCACTGCAAAATTTTCAGTTTTTCTGATTTTTCTCTTTATAGGTATATTTTTGAGTAAAATGTAAATTGTTCTTTTATTCTATAAACTACTGACAACATGTCTGAATTTCCAAGCAATACATTTTGTATTTATTTTCTGAAAATGAGAAATGGTCAAAATAACAAAAAATGCATTGCTTTCAGACCTCAAATAATGCAAAGACAACAAGTTCAGAATCATTTACAAACAACAATACTAATGTTTTAACTCAGGAGGAGTTCAGAAATCAATATTTTGTGGCATAACCATGATTTTTAATTACAGCTTTCATGCGTCTTGGCAGTAGTTTATAGAATAAAAAAAGAATTTACATTTTACTCAAAAATATACCTATAAACAGAAAAATCATAAAAACTGACAATTTTGCAGTGGTCTCTTAATTTTTGCCAGAGCTGTATATGGGAAAAATAAAGTGATAGGGTGTAACGCTTGTGGCCAGTGTAGGGACAGTGAGTGGGGTTAGAGAACCCACTGGACTACAGGGGGGACCCAGGCTTACCCTTTAGTGGGAGGGGCTTAAATAAACGACTACCACAAGGCGGACGCCAGGTACCACTCCCAGGAATGTGACCGGGACTGTGGCAGTTGACCCCCAGGACAGGAGATTGGCTCAGGTATAGACACAGGTGCAGGCAGGCACAGGTGGGATAGCTGAGGCAGGTAGGTACGGACAAGTATGGTGGGCACGGCAGGGACAGATAGGTATGGTAAGGAAGGACAAGTGACAGACACAAGGATAACGGCACAGAAGCTTGGGACCTGACAACTAGAAAGCAGACTGGTGGCCAAATTAACCAGGGCACTGCGCAGGCACCTGCCCTAATGGGAGGGTGCCTTAAAAATATAGTGCCTCTTAGCTGTCGGCTGAGAGACACTTCCTGGAAGTAGCTAAGAGGAGGGCCGGTGTGAACGCACAGGCTCTAGGCACACTCCCGGGAGACCTGAGCTGCATGCACAGGACCTGGGAAGGAGGCAGCTGCACACGTGGACAGCTGGGGGAGTGCGGGGGAGGTGGGGAGGACGTGACCCGGCCAAGGCGGAGAGTAGGTCGGCGTCCCTTCAGGGACACCGGCGCTACAGTACCCCCTTTTACGCCTCATCTTTTCCATGCCTGAAGGAGGCTTCTTCTCCAGCAACTTGTCCTCAAAGATGGTGGGGGAAGATATGGCCAGGGGTCAGAGAGGACTAGAAGGTGACTGCTTGAGGGACTCCTTCTTAGACCCTGAAAGGTAAACTGCACCGACTTCCAGGGTAGGGCTGGAGTTTCAGGAACCATACATCTTTCCAACCTCTTAGGACATGCATAAATGAAGTGTCCTGCACCTCCACAGTAGAAACACAGTCCCATGGCTCGACGGTAGTCTCAACGTTGGTCAGACATCCTGACATGATTGATCTGCATGGGTTCAAGAGCAGGAGCGGCAACGGGAAACTGTGACATTGGCGGCCTCTGGAGGGAGCCAAATGTATATATCCCTATCATGCTTCACCTCCATAGATCGCTCCTGGAACTTAAGGTTGACCCGGGTAGCCAAAGAAATCAGGTCATCCAGAGAAACGGGAATATCATGGCCAGACAGTTCATCTTTAATTTTTCCAGACAAGCCTTCCCAAAAGGCGGCCATCAGCACCTGGCTATTCCAGCCTAGCTCTGAGGAGAGAGTGTAGAACTGAACCGCTTATTGTCCAACACCTGATCTGTGCACCTTAACATAACTGCAGGAGGGAGGAGGCAGCTGCTGCGACACAACCGGGTTCATTGATAACCTTCTGAAAGGCTTCCAGAAAGTCCTGGATGTTGAAAGTGACTGGATCTCTTCTCTCCCACAGATTGAGCCAAACAATAGCCTCCCTGCCGAGGTACGACATCAGGAATGTCACTTTGGCTCACTCTGAAGGGAACCGAGTGGCAAAAGTTCAAAGTGCAGGGAGCACTGATTGATGAACCATCGGCATTGCTTGGGATCGCCGTCAAAAAGTGGTGGAGCAGACAAACAGGGCCAGGATTCTGCCAGTGCTAGAGCTGCAGGTTGGACAGATGCCGAGGAACCAGCTGGACACAGGTTGTTCAGTCGGGTGTTGGTGGTCTACAGAAAGGACAGAATTTGTTCCTGCTGTTCCCGCATCTGCGACATCTCCTGGCACAGCGCTGGCAGCAAAGGGTTGGAGGAGTCAGTGAAGTCCATGGCCTGTGCAAACTGTAATGGTTGCGTCTGTGTAGGGACAGCGAGAAGGGTTAGTGGCCCCTTTGGACCATAGTGGTGGCCTGGGCTTACCCTTTAGTGGTAGGGGCTTGATTCATATAATTAGGGTAAATAAAACCATTATTTGTTAGTAATAAGTAAAAAAAATGGTGTGGTAGATTAAACAACAAGAGTAGAGGGCAAAAAAGAAAAAATTGGCCTCACATTTAATAAGAACTTTTCACCTGGCTAACAAGGTACCAAAACCTTTTTTATTTTTAGCTATGCTTTAAAGTGACATGGGCTATTGATGTATTGAGAGGTCACATTAACTAAACAGAGCCTGCAACATGGCAAGGAATAATGGGTAAAATGGATAAAGTGCTATGTGCAAAAACAATACTAAGGTGAAATAAGTGTACTGTACAAATGTGCAATACACATGCACATAATGTGGCACAAAAGTCTGTATCTGCTGGCAGGCAGCACAACATGTGCATAGAAATAGTAAGTACAATAAAAAATTCCTGGTAGATATGGTATGCACGCAGACATCAATCTCTTGGACATGTTCGAAAAATCAGGAGATACAATATATCATACAAAGAAAGTGCCTGAAAGCAATATATGAGGGTAGATATCTAAAAATACCTTCCTGACGCGCGTTTCGGTGACCGGTCTCACCTTCGTCAGGGAATCCTGACACGGTGCAGTCAGTTCACACAGAGCAGCCGGTACAGTAAGTGCAGCTGATTCACACAGAGCAGCCGGTACAGTCAGTGCAGCCGGTACTCTCAGTGCAGTCGGTACACTCAGTGCAGTCAGTGCACTCAGTGCAGTCGGTGAACACAGTGCAGCCGGTGAATACAGTGCAGCCGGTGCACACAGTGCAGCCGATGCCGATGCACATAGAGCAGCCAATTCACACAGAACAGCTGGTGCACCGAGGTTCGGGCAGATAAGACTCATTTCGGAATGTCTTGGCCAAAGCAGTGGCCAAAGGAAGGAGGAGACCTATGCCTCCGGGGTGGTCTACTACCACACTATTAACTCTGGGGTGAATCCTAATAGAGAAGGATCCCTCATACAGCCAGTGCAAAGCTTGCAAACGTCTTTTGACTAGTATGCAAGAGAACGTGATCAAAATGGAACAGAATATGAGAAGCCTCTCTGTTGTGAATGTCATCCGAGGAGGTGATGGTTTGGAGCTCCCTCTGGTGGTAAGGACTGGGAGTGAAGCTGACTGTGCCTCAACAGGTGTGAGAGTTAATGGGGAGTTTAGGAAGCCCAATTGCAGATCAGCCTGGGTTATATAGAAGAGCAGTGTCTGCTGGCTGGGGCCGGTTATAGATGTTGTTCCTCTGTCTCTGAATTGGCTTGGAGTTGTCCTTCCATTTATCCTGTGCCTGTCCTATTCCAGATAAGTTTCAAGTTATTTGCTTAATTGCCTGATCCACGCTTAAGGGTGTTTTGTTTTGTTTTTTTTGTTTTGCTTAAAGTCTGTTTTCTTGCAGGAGATGAATTGTCTTTCTGTTTTGATGAGCATTGGGGTTCCCCCTTTGAAGGTCCCACTGCAAGAAAAGGGAGATTCTTCCTATTCTATTTGATTATTTTCACTTTTGTATTTCTTGTGTTATTTTTGGCATTTTGTTTCTCCCATTATTTACAAGAGTACCTAATATAGTGGGGAAGAGTCCATGTGGTCTCAGTACTTTTCTTATCAGGAGATTGGTATTTTTCCGCAGGGTTTTCACTGACCGCAATCAGTTATCTGTCCTGTCCTGTTCTATCTAGGAAGTTGGGCCTCGCCTTTGCTAATCTATATTTCCTATCTGTCTATTTTTTTTTCTTACATCACCATTGCCTTTATATCTTGGGAGCTTGCTATTCCATTGGGGACTACTCTGAGGCAAGATAAGTTTCCTAATTTCTATCTATGAGGTGTAGTAAGTTTCTCCGGCTGTGATGTGGCGTCTAGGTGTGTTTAGGAACGCTCCACGGCTACTTCTAGTATGGTCTGACAGATAGGGGATTGCGGTCAGCTCAGGTTCCAACTACTCTTGTGTTTATTCTGCTTATGGGATTTTTGTGAACATCCATGGTGACCAGATCATAACAGTATAACCGGCCAATAAAAAAAAACAGGTACTCAAAAGAAGGAAAATGTTTTTTTTCTTTTTCTATATATTTTTCCTCTTATTTTTGGGTTCCGTGGAAGATTTTCTGCTGGAATGGATAATAAACAGTTGGCTGATCGTGTTAAGCATCTCTCCTCTGAGGTTCAGGCAATATCAGCTTATCTTAGACAAACACCTGTTCTAGAACCTAAAACTCCTGTTCCTGAATTGTTCTCAGGGGATAGGTCTAAATTCCTGAACTTTAAAAATACTTGTTGTCACAAACCACCGGGGGGGTCACTCAGAAATCCCCCGCGCTGGCTACCAGTACGTCACAATCGGGGGGTAACAAGTGGGGGTCACCCCTCCTTTATACCTCCCGACCGACAGACAGAGCACGTGACGCGCTCTCTAGCGCCCCTCTTATAGTCAGGCCAATTATGGAATTGCCCGACCATAAGCAAGGAGGCCGCTATACTACTTATGCCGATTATTGAAGGGTCCCCGGTGAGAGTAAGGTATATATTCCCCCGACCTCCGCGGGCGGAATATATAAAATCTCCCCGAATCTCACTGGCCTCCCCACAATAATCCTTGGCACAATTCGCTGCCACCAACCGATTTACGGTAACTATTAGCCGAACACACAGACGTGGGATTCAAGATCGAGATAACAGAACAGCCCAAGATTAATTATATAATTTAATCAGCCTAAAGCACACTAGAAACTACAATATATACAATAGGGAATCTACAGAATATACATATGTCAGAGTACAGTTACAGTCAAAGCATGGGTTACAAACAGGCATACACAGTTCCAGCAGTTACCTTGTTGCGTCTGGCCACAGGGGGGCTCTGTACCCAGGTTTCTAGGATCCTTCCCACAGATGTTTCCTACACGTGCCCCCAGCGAAAGAACACTGGAAAATGGCCGAAGTAGGGTTATCAACCTGGGCAGATCCAGGTCCCCTCCTACCTTAGTGACCTCACAGGGAGCACTGCTCCACCCCTGGCTTGAGTTATGGACAATATCCCAACATGGAATATGGGCCATAACTTTGCCTGGGAGCGTCGTAGGCGGACGCCAACGCTCTCATTGTGACAGCTATGAATTTAGCCACAGAACGAGGGGACTCATGACCTGTCTGCCAGTTCCCCATTGGCTGATATCACGCCTGGGGCATTTCCCAATGTCCTGCTCCCATAAAAAGGGTGTGCCGGCATCGTCCGCATGCAGAGACACCATTTTTATGGTTGCCATATTTATCGGAAATATGGCTTGCGAGATATGAACCATTTTTTACTGGAGTCGTTCTGTCTGGCTATTTCCATAGCCTTGCTAATGAGATACAACTCTTGTTACAGGGTGACGGCAGGGAGTCATCCTGTGTCCATTGTTCCCACACCACCTCATCTCCATATCACAGGACATGGCCATGGAGGTGTAAGTGGAACACTGAGAACAAGAAGGGAGGGGGCACTGCCAGGGAGTGATGAGGGATTATGACTGGAGTCATAATTCATCTTCATATCCCGGGATTTGCCTCACACCTCCCCCCTTTTGAGGGCGCTAGGGGGCAGCACACTCCGGTGTTCCCCCGTGCGCCCGTCCGCGACCTCTCCTTGTCGGGACAGCCCGTCTGCGTTACCGTGGTCACGGCCCCTTTTGTGGCGATTGGTGAAGTTGTATTGCTGGAGCGCAAGGCTCCATCGCAACAATCGCCCATTCGTCCCAGAGACGGTGTGCAACCAGCTGAGGGGATTGTGGTCCGTCTCCACGATGAAGTGGCGCCCGTATAGATAGGGTTGCAGACGCTGCAGGGCCCACACTATGGCCAGGCACTCCTTCTCCATCGTGGAATAGGCAACTTCCCTTGGTAACAGCTTCCTGCTCAGGTACAAGACTGGGTGCTCTTGGCTCGCAGAGTCCACCTGGCTGAGCACCGCACCGAGGCCGAAGTCACTGGCGTCGGTCTGTACTACAAACGGCCGCGTGAAGTCGGCTGCCTGTAGCACGGGCGGGCTGGACAGGGCGTCCTTTAGGGCCCGGAAGGCTGTCTCGCAGTCCATTGTCCAATCGACTGCAGAGGGCAGCTTCTTCTTGGTGAGGTCCGTCAAGGGCTTTGCCAGGCTACTATAGCATGGAACAAACCTCCTATAGTACCCAGCGGTCCCCAAGAAGGACATCACCTGCTTCTTGGTCCTGGGGGTGGGCCAGGATGCGATGGCCTCCACTTTCTCAGGCTCGGGCTTCAGTGTTCCCCCGCCTACCCGGTGACCGAGGTACTGGACCTCGCTCATGGCCAGCTGACACTTTCCCGGCTTGATGGTCAAACCTGCCCGGTGGATCCGCCTGAGCACCTGTGCTAGATGCTCTAGGTGGTCCTCCCAGGTGGGACTGAAGACGGCAATGTCATCCAGGTACGCGGCCGCGTACCCTTCAAGTCCCTTGAGCAGGGTGTTGACCATCCGCTGGAAAGTGGCGGGGGCATTCCTCATCCCGAATGGCATCACCGTGGACTCGTACAGTCCAAATGGGGTAATAAAGGCAGAGCGTTCCCTGGCCTTGCGAGTCAGGGGGATCTGCCAATATCCCCGGCTCAGATCCATGATGGTCAGGTACTGAGCCCCGGCCAACTGATCGAGCAGGTCATCGATGCGTGGCATTGGGTACGCATCGGCGACCGTGACCGCATTGAGCCCCCTGTAGTCCACGCAGAACCGAGTGGTTCGGTCCTTCTTAGGGACGAGGACTACAGGCGAGGCCCAAGCGCTGTTGGATGCCTGGATCACCCCCAGCTTCAGCATCTCGTCAATCTCCTGGCGCATGTGTTGCTGCACCTCCAGGGAGACCCGATATGCTGAACGCCGGATCGGGGGATGATCCCCAGTGTCCACGTGATGGACAGCCAAGTCAGTCCTTCCGGGCTGGTTGGTAAACAACCCCCGGAAGGGGAGGAGGGTGGCCCACAGCTGGGACCGTTGGTCTTCCAAGAGCTGGTGGCCAACCTCCACATCCTCAATGGATCCGCCTGCCCTAACCTGGGCTAGCATATCCAAGAGGGTTTCCGCTTCTCCCTCCTCGGGCAGGTTGCACACGGGGAGCGCACATGCCTCCCGCTCATGATGTGCCTTCATCATGTTCACATGGAAGGGCTTCCGCCTTCCACGGGCAGGGTCCAGGGTGACCAGGTACGTTACAGGGTTGAGCTGCTGGTACACGAGGTATGGGCCTTCCCAGGCTGCCTGAAGCTTGTCCTGTGGTACGGGGACCAGTACCCACACCTTTTGACCCACTTGGTAGGTCCTCTCACAAGCGTTCTGGTCGTACCAACGCTTCTGATCGGCCTGGGCTTGAGCCATATTGTCGTGTACCAGTTGCGTCAAGGCCTGCATTTTGTCCCGGAAGCGCATGACATACTCGATAACCGACACTCCAGGGGTGGCCAAATCCCCTTCCCAAGCCTCTTTCACCAGAGCCAGGGGGCCCCGCACACGTCGCCCGTACAGGAGCTCAAACGGTGAGAATCCTGTTGAGGCCTGTGGAACCTCCCGGTAAGCAAATAACAGGTGTGGGAGATACCGCTCCCAGTCACGCCCATGGGAGTCGACCAACATCTTAAGCATCTGCTTTAAGGTGCCATTGAACCGCTCGCCCAGGCCATTAGTCTGTGGATGGTACGGGCTGGCCACCAGATGTCGCACCTGGACTTGCTTACAGAGGGCCTCCATCAGCTGGGACATGAATTGGGTCCCCCGGTCAGTGAGCATTTCCTGGGGAAAACCCACTCGGGAGAAAATCTCCAGCAATGCGGTGGCCACCTTGTCAGCCCGAATGGACGACAAGGCCACTGCTTCTGGGTACCGGGTGGCATAGTCCACTACCGTCAGTATGAAGCGTTTCCCGGAGCTGCTGGGGATGGCCAGCGGGCCGACCAGATCCACAGCCACCCTCCTGAAAGGCTCATCGATGATTGGCAGAGATACCAGTGGGGCTTTGGGGCGTGGCCCCGCCTTCCCCACTCTCTGACAGGTTTCACACGAACGGCAGTAGGCAGCCACATCGGCCCCCATTTTTGGCCAGTAGAAATGCTGGTTTAACCTGGCCTTGGTCTTAGCGATCCCTAGGTGTCCGGCCATCGGAATCTCATGTGCGATCCGCAACAACTCCGTCCGGAACGGATAGGGTACCACCAACTGTCGGTCCCTGGGCCACGCCTCCGGTGAACCCTGCTGGACCGTGGCCCGGTACAGCCGTCCTTGGTCCCAGACCACTCGCTCCGGGTCCGAGTCCGAGGGAGGCTGTGCCGCCTGCTCCTTAAGAGCTTTCAGGCTGTCGTCAGCTTCTAACGCTGCCTGAAACCCCTGACTAGATGTGGCCAGAATCGACGAGACTGTCACATCTTCAGTCAGTACCCCGGGACCTGTGTCCTGGCCTCCACCTGACTCGGCTGCCACTTGGTCAGAAGGGGAAGAGCTATCGGACCTCCGGGAGGCCCCTTGGCTTCCAGCACTCCCACTGCGGGTGACAGCGGCCACAGCCGCTGCGACCGTGGGTCGTGCCTGCTCCTCCTCCGTTCCTGACCAAGTCGCCGGTTCAGGCAGACCTACCTGGCTTCCTGACACCCCGGTTGTGGGGGAACCATGCACCGAGATCTTACCTGGGAGCACTTCCGCTCCTGGACCGGCCCCAATCTCACCTGCCTGTTCCCCTCCTGCAGCAACAGAACCCCGCTGTGAAATCTCTGGGGACCCCACATTTGCTGTGGTAGCCCCCACCCCACACACTGGTCCTCCCCCTGCAGCACCCTGCTCTCTGCTTATCCCTGCAGAGGGCAACAGATCCCAGCTCACAGGCTGATGACTTGTAGAGGCATTGTCACACCTTTCTCTGACCCCCTCCCCTGTCACAGCTGTAGCTGTGTGTGTGTCTATGGTGTCTATGCAAGCAGAAATATCAGAGTTCACTCCCTCCTCCCTTACATCATTCATAGATAACACATTAACATTGTTAGGAGTCATGTCAGTACGGGCTGAAGGTTCAGCCCTTGGTTGGGGCCCAAACTGGGAGGTTATCTGCCCCAAATCTGTCCCAAGTAGCACGTTTGCAGGGATCCGATCAGTTACCCCCACCTCCCTCACCCCTCGCCCTGCGCCCCAGTCCACATAAATGTCAGCAACAGGCAGCGCCGGGTCAGTGCCTCCAATCCCGGAGACAGCGAGGGTTTTCCCAGGGATCAAGTCTTGGGGGGACACCATCTCAGGCCGCACCAGAGTCACCTCCGAGGCGCTGTCTCGCAGTCCTATGGTCACAGACCGGCCGACGGTGACAGGTTGGAAGCTGTCCAGGGACCTACCACCACCCCCACCCACACAATACACCTTGGGCGGCCCTTGGGACGGGGACGGAGCCGGGGCCTTGGGACGCTGAGGGCACATGGCCTTGAAGTGTCCAGGTAGGTTGCACTGGTGGCACCGTCTTGGTTCTGCCACGGGCCTGGAGAGGGGAGTTGAGGGGGACACCCCCTGCAGTCTAGGGGCAGGTGGGGCAGTCGCAGAGTTCATCTTACCCCCTCTCCAGGTGCTGCTGGTGGCTGCTCTCCTGGCTTCAGGAGCCCGATTGTTGGTGTAGTCATCGGCCAGGGCAGCTGTAGCCGTGGACCCCTTTGGCTTCTGGTCTCGGATGAACTGGCGGAGATCCTCAGGGCAGTTCCACAAGAGTTGCTCCGTGATGACCAAGTCCAGGATCTCTGGTCCGGTGGAAAGCTGCAGGCCTTGGGTCCAGTGGTCGGCAGCTCGGGCAAGTGCCCGCCGGTGGTCAGCCCAGGAGTCCTTTGGTCCCTTCTGCAGGGTCCGGAACTTCTTGCGGTAGGACTCTGGAGTGAGGTTGTACTGTTGGATCAGGGCCCGCTTGATGGTGTCGTAGCCCTGATCTGCCTCAGCAGGCAAGTCACCAAGGATATCCAGGGCCTTACCCCTTAAACGGGGGGTCAGGTATTTGGCCCACTGGTCCTTGTCCAGATGGTGCTGCAAGCAAGTCCGTTCAAAAGCAGTCAAGAAAGAGTCCAAGTCTCCATCCTTCTCCAGCACTGGGAAGTCCTCAACACGGACCTTTGGAAGTTTGGTGTCTCGAAGGTCACGTGTGGCTGATGAGGGCCGGAGCTGAGCTAGCTGCAGCTGGTAGTCACGGTCTGCCTGTCGCTCTCGCTCTCGCTCTTCACGCGCTGCCTGCCGCTCTCGCTCCGCAGCCTCACGCTCTGCGTGCCGCTCCGCAGCCTCAGCGTCACGCGCTGCCTGCCGCTCGGCCCTGCGCTCTGCCAGGAGTTCCTTGTAGCCCTTCTGGTCTCCAGCCTGGAGAAGGGCCATAGCCATTTGAAGAAGGCTATCCGAGCCTCCCAGGCTCGGTGGAATGGCACGTGGTGATCTGCGGCACGCTGCAGAGCTAGGCGATTCACTGTCCCTTTCAGAGCGGAGGGCTGGCATCTGGCTCGTTGAGGAACCTTGGGTGAGCTCCTCCTCATCTTGTCCAGCAGTGCCAGGTTGCGCAATGTCCTCGGCAGAACGGTTTTCTGGCGTCGAGCTCCTGGAGGACTCGTGGGCAACCTCCTCATTGCTGTCCACAGCACCGTCCTCCCTCTCTTCGGCTCCTGCCTTAGCATTGGCCAGTTGCATAGCTCTGCTCCTGGTGCCATCAGCCATTCTTGCAGACTTTTGGTCACTGACACAGAACTGACACCTGATGCCTCCACACACCTTACAGTATCTGCACTCTGACACTCTAGTGTTGAGCTAGTCTGAAGACCCCAGCAGCCACAGCTGCTGCAGGCAGTCTTTAGTGTCTGGGAGTATGGGTCTCACACTCACACACACTATTATCTCGATCCCACCGCTGCCACCAATATGTCACAAACCACCGGGGGGGTCACTCAGAAATCCCCCGCGCTGGCTACCAGTACGTCACAATCGGGGGGTAACAAGTGGGGGTCACCCCTCCTTTATACCTCCCGACCGACAGACAGAGCACGTGACGCGCTCTCTAGCGCCCCTCTTATAGTCAGGCCAATTATGGAATTGCCCGACCATAAGCAAGGAGGCCGCTATACTACTTATGCCGATTATTGAAGGGTCCCCGGTGAGAGTAAGGTATATATTCCCCCGACCTCCGCGGGCGGAATATATAAAATCTCCCCGAATCTCACTGGCCTCCCCACAATAATCCTTGGCACAATTCGCTGCCACCAACCGATTTACGGTAACTATTAGCCGAACACACAGACGTGGGATTCAAGATCGAGATAACAGAACAGCCCAAGATTAATTATATAATTTAATCAGCCTAAAGCACACTAGAAACTACAATATATACAATAGGGAATCTACAGAATATACATATGTCAGAGTACAGTTACAGTCAAAGCATGGGTTACAAACAGGCATACACAGTTCCAGCAGTTACCTTGTTGCGTCTGGCCACAGGGGGGCGCTGTACCCAGGTTTCTAGGATCCTTCCCACAGATGTTTCCTACACGTGCCCCCAGCGAAAGAACACTGGAAAATGGCCGAAGTAGGGTTATCAACCTGGGCAGATCCAGGTCCCCTCCTACCTTAGTGACCTCACAGGGAGCACTGCTCCACCCCTGGCTTGAGTTATGGACAATATCCCAACATGGAATATGGGCCATAACTTTGCCTGGGAGCGTCGTAGGCGGACGCCAACGCTCTCATTGTGACAGCTATGAATTTAGCCACAGAACGAGGGGACTCATGACCTGTCTGCCAGTTCCCCATTGGCTGATATCACGCCTGGGGCATTTCCCAATGTCCTGCTCCCATAAAAAGGGTGTGCCGGCATCGTCCGCATGCAGAGACACCATTTTTATGGTTGCCATATTTATCGGAAATATGGCTTGCGAGATATGAACCATTTTTTACTGGAGTCGTTCTGTCTGGCTATTTCCATAGCCTTGCTAATGAGATACAACTCTTGTTACAGGGTGACGGCAGGGAGTCATCCTGTGTCCATTGTTCCCACACCACCTCATCTCCATATCACAGGACATGGCCATGGAGGTGTAAGTGGAACACTGAGAACAAGAAGGGAGGGGGCACTGCCAGGGAGTGATGAGGGATTATGACTGGAGTCATAATTCATCTTCATATCCCGGGATTTGCCTCACACTTGTAAATTATTTTTTGCCTAAAGACCTAAGTCCTCAGGGAGTCCCGTGCAGCAGGTTAGGATTGTCATCTCCTTGTTGCACGGTGACCCTCAGGACTGGGCCTTTTCTTTGGCTCCTGATGATCTGATTCTTGCTACTGTGTATTCCTTTTTTCCGGCCCTGGGATTGTGCTATGATGAACCCAATGTGATTGATCAAGCTGAGAAGGCCTTGTTGGCTTTGATCCAAGGTCAGGATTCCGCTGAAATTTTTTGTCAGAAATTCAGAAAGTGGGCGGTTCTTACTAAATGGAATGATGATGCACTTGCGGCACTTTTTCGGAAGGGTCTCGCGAATACAGTGAAGGAGGTTATGGTGGGATTTCGTATCCCTTCTAGTCTTGATGCCTCTATGACTTTATCCATTCAGATTGAAAGACGTTTATGCGAGCGCAAAACGATACATGCTGATGTATTGCTTGCGGAACAGTCTTCAGAGCCTATGCAGTGTGATAGGGTTCTCTCTAATGCTGAGCGGCAGGGTTTTAGATGGAAGAACAAGTTGTGTTTCTATTGTGGAGACACGTCAATATTTCTGTCTGCCCTATACGGGAAAAAAGATTTGCTCGTTCGTTTACTGTGAATACTGTGCAACCTAAATTTCTTTTGTCCGTCTCTTTGATTTGCTCTTTATCCTCATTTTCGGCTATGGTCTTTCATGATTCAGGGGCCGCCCTTGATCGATTTTGGTTTTGCTAAGAATTGTGGTTTTCCTATGGTGGCTTTGCAAACTCCTATTCCTTTAAGGGGCATTGATGCTACTCCATTAGCTGAGAATAAACCCCAATTTTAGACCCAGGTGGCTATGAGGGTTGCACCAGCTCATCAGGAGAATTGTAAATTTTTAGTATTACACAACTTGCATGATATTTTGGTACTGGGATTCCCTTGGCTGCAGACCCATAATCCAGTTCTAGATTGGAAATCCTTGTCTGTGGTTAGTTGGGGTTGTCAGTGTGTGCATAATGATCTTACTTTGTTGTCTATTTCTTCTCAGCCCCATGATGTACTTAAATATTTGTCAGATTTCCTTGAGGTGTTTAATGAGACTGGTTCTGATTCCTTGTGCCATTAAATTAGTGATAGGTTGCAAATTTCCTAAGGGACGGATTTTCAATCTATCTGTGCCCGAATATGATGTTATGAGAATCTGTATTAAGGAGTCATTGGAGAAAAGTCATATTAGACCATCCTCGTCACCTTTGGGTGCCGGGTTTTTCTTTGAGTCCAAGAATGATGGGTCATTGAGACCTTGTATTGACTATCATCTCCTTAATAAAATCACTGTTAAATATCAGTATCCATTACCCCTGATGTCGGATTTGTTTTCCAGAGTAAAGGGGGCTAAATGTTTAACGAAACTTGTTCTTAAGGGGGCGTACAATCTCATTCGAATTAAGGAGGGTGATGAATGGAAGACGGCCTTTAATACCCCTGAGGGGCATTTTGAGTACCTAGTCTTGAGTTCACTAATGCCCCCTCCGTGTTTCAGTCGTTCGTGAATGATATTTTTCGAGACCTGATTGGGAAATTTCTGATTGTCTATTAAATGATATTTTCATTTTTTCTGATGATTGGGATGCTCATGTTGAGCAAGTTCGGACAGTTTTTCAGGTACTCAAGGAAAATGCATTGTACGTTAAGGGATCGAAATGTCTCTTTGGCGTGCAAAGAATTTCCTTTTTGGGGTTTATTTTGTCCCCGGCTTCTATTGAAATGGATCCAATCAAGGTTCAGGCCATTCATGACTTGGTTCAGCCAACTTCTTTGAAATCCCTTCAGAAATTTTTGGGCTTTGCTAATTTCTACCGTAAATTTATAGGCAATTTCTCTAGTGTTGTTAAGCTTTGACTGATTTGACCAAAAAGGGAGCTGATGTGGAGAATTGGACTCCAGAGACAATTATGGCCTTTCAGGAGCTTAAAAAGAGGTTCAAAAAGAAATGTGTTCCAGCTCACCGCTCTGGTGTGTAAGTCTGAGGAGAAGACCAGCTGATCCTGCACGGAAATCCCAGGCACAAGGGGATAATAGCAGATACAAAGCAACGAAAATCCAGCGGATCACAGGCAGATGAATTAAAAACTTTCCTTTATTTTCATCGCTTTAAAAATGGATAGACAGCATCCACAAGGCACAGTTCATCAAATGCGTTTCGACATAACGCAGTGTCGTATATTCTTATTCATGGATTAAAAAGAGGTTCACTTCTGCCCCAGTCCTGCAGCAACCTGATGTTTCTCTTCCGTTTCAAGTGGAGATAGATGCCTCGGAGATTGGAGCAGGAGCTCCTTATTAAGATTAAGGACTGTGTTTTTATTTATCTAGTCCGAAACGCGTCAAGAACCCATGCTTTGGCGTTGATCATGGAACTTTTTGTAATATAGTTTTAAAATGACCGAATAAAGTTTTTGGAGTTTATTACATTGGAATTGGTGCTGGGTCCTTCCTCCCTCTTCTCCTGTAGGGAAACTGTATGTTCCTGATCAATGAAGGACTAGAGTTATGTCCGAGATTCATTGTTCCGTATTGGTTGGTCATCCTGGGATTTTTGGTACTAGGGATCTTGTGAGTAGGTCTTTTTGGTGGCCTTCTTTATCTCGGGATGTCATGAGTTTTGTGCAATCCTGTGGGATTTGTTCCAGATCCAAGCCTTGTTGTTCACATTCTAGTGGGTTGTTGTTGCCATTGCCTGTGCCTAAGAGACCTTGGACTCATATCGCCATGGATTTTATTTCGGATCTTTCTGTTTCTCAGAGGATGACGGCTATTTGTGATAGATTCTCTAAGATGGTCCATTTGGTACCATTGCCCAAGTTGCCGTCTTCTTCAGAGTTGGTACCCTTGTTTTTTCAACAGGTGGTTCGTTTACATGGTATTCCTGAGAATATTATGTCAGACAGAGGAGTGCAGTTTGTGTCCAGATTTTCTAGAGCATTTTGTTCTAAATTAGCAATTGAACTGTCTTTTTCTTCTGCTTTTCATCCTCATTACTTACAGCAAAGATGGGCTGCAGTGTGTACATCGCCCAGGCCAAAAACTAACGCTCCAGCAGGAGGAGCAAATCACATACACACTTCCAAAGAGTTTCTGTCCCTGTATAGTATACAGATGGGGTACAGCTTGGTAGCCCACCTGATCTAATAGTATGGGTGTCACTTAATAGGCTGTGGGCTTGTGACTGTGTATATTTAGTGTAGGGACCTACAAGCATGAGGTTCCGGTGACGATGGTTATAGGCTTCTGTTTTATGGCCATAAATACCTAAACTAAAACCTCATATTTTTTTGTAGAGGATACAGCCAGGACCCTTTCTGTTAGGCCTTACATATTAGAGTTTCTGTCCCTGTATGGTATACAGATGGGGTTCGGCTTGGCAGCCCGCCTGATCTAATAGTATGGGCATCACCTAATAGGCTGCGGGCTTGTGACTGTGTATCTGCATGTGTGAACAGCGCTCTATGCAAGCCATCAGTGTGCAGTTTTATCATCTAGCAATCGCCCCCTCCATTCTTCGGAAGTGTGTGTGTGATTTGCTCCAATGCACCTGTGATGTCTCCACTTAGTGGGGGCTTAGCTGTATCCTGCTAGAGCATTAGCTTTTAGACTGGGCGATGTCACACTGCGCCCCATCTTTGTTGTAAGTAATACTTAATTTTTGGAGGATATTCATTCCTCTTTTTGTTGCTTTTCATCCTCAGATCAATGGTCAGACTGAGAGAGCAAATCAGACCTTGGAAACCTATTTGAGATGTTTTGTATCTTTTGTATCTGCGGATCAGGAAGACTGGGTTTCTTTTTTTGCCATTGGCAGAGTTTGCTTTCAATAATAGGGCTAGCTCTGCTACTTTGATGTCTCCTTTTTTCTGCAATTTTGGGTTTCATCCTAGGTTCTCTTCAGGGCAGGTTGAGGCTTCGGCCTGTCCGGGAGCTGATTCTGTCATGGAGAGAATGCAGCAGATTTGGGGGCAAGTAGTAGACAAATTGTTTCACTCCCAGGAGAATGCTTAAAGGTTTGCCAACCGGTGTAGGACTGTTGGTTCCCAGTTTATAGTGGGGGACATGGTTTGGTTGTCCTCCAGGAATGTTCCTATGAGAGGTTCTTCTCCTAAATTGAAGCCAAGATTTATTGGACCCTATAAGATTTCGGAGATCAATAATCCCGTATCTTTTTGTTTTGCTCTTCCTGAGTCATTTAAAATTCACAATGTTTTTCATAAGTCTATGTTGAAGAAGCATGTGGAGCCAGTAGTTACCACAGAGGCGCCCGCGGACCCTGTGTTGGTAGAAGGAGATCTGAAGTATGAAGCTGAGAAAATTTTGGATTCCTGTCTTAATAGGAGAAAGCTTCAGTACCCTATTAAGTGGAAGGGTTATGGTCAGGAGGACAATTCTTGGGTTTTTGCTTCTGACATTCATGCTGACAGATTGGTTTGTGCCTTCCATCATGCCCATCCTGACAGACCCAGTGGTTCTGGTGAGGGTTCGGTGACCCCTCCTCAAGGGGAGTACTGTTATGAATGTCATCCAAGTAATGGTTTGGAGCTCATTCTGGTGGTCAGGACTGGGGGTGAAGCTGACTGTGCCTCAATTGCAGATCAGCCTGGGTTATATAGAAGAGCAGTGTCTGCTGGCTGGGGCTGGTTATAGATGTTGTTCCTCTGTCTCTGAATTGGCTTGGAGTTGTCCTTCCATTTATCCTGTGCCTGTCTCATTCCAGATACGTTTCAAGTTATTTGCTTAATTGCCTGATCCACACCTAAGGGTGTTTGTTTGTATTTTTTGTTTTGCTTAAAGTCTGTTTTTTTGCAGGAGAGGAATTGTCTTTCTGTTTTGATGAGCATTGGGGTTCCACCTTTGCAGATCCCACTGCAAGAAAAGGGAGATTCTTCCTGTTCTATTTGCTTATTGGTACTTTTGTATTTCTTGTGTTATTTTTGGTATTTTGTTTCTCCCATTATTTACAAGAGTACCTAATATAGTGCAGAAGAGTCCATGTGGTCTCAGTACTTTTCTTATCAGGAGATTGGTATTTTTCCGCAGGGTTTTCACTGACCGCAATCAGTTATCTGTCCTGTCCTATCTAGAAAGTCGGGCCTTGCCTTTGCTAATCTATATTTCCTATCCGTGTTATGTTTTCTTACATCACCGTTGCCTTTATATGTTGGGCGCTTGCTATTCCTTTCGGGACTACTCTGAGGCAAGATAGGTTTCCTCATTTCTATCTGTGAGGTGTAGTAAGTTTCTCCGGCTGTGACGTGGTGTCTAAGGGCTGGTTCACACTAAGCGACAGCGACAACGAGGTCGCTGTTACGTCACCATTTTCTGTGACGTAACAGCGACCTTGTAAGTCGCTGTTATGATTGCTGCTTAGCTGTCAAACACAGCAGCCGAAGCAGCGATCATAACCGCGAGAGCAGGGAGCCGCGCACACTGCTTAGCGCTGGCTCCTTGCTCTCCTAGCTACAGTACACATCGGGTAAATTAACCCGATGTGTACTGCAGCTACATGTGCAGAGAGCAGGGAGCCGCGCACACTGCTTAGCGCTGGCTTCCTGCTCTCCTAGCTACAGTACACATGAGGTTAATTAACCCGATGTGTACTGCAGCTACTTGTGCAGAGAGCCGGAGCCGGCAGCACAGGCAGCGTGAGAGCTGCGGAGGCTGGTAACTAAGGTAAATATCGGGTAACCACCTTGGTTACCTGATGTTTACCCTGGTTACAGCTTACCACAGCTGCCAGATGCCGGCTCCTGCTCCCTGCTTGCTTCATTTCGTCGCTCTCTCGCTGTCACACACAGCGATCTGTGTGTCATAGCAGGAGAGCGCCTTTGAAGAAAATGAAGCAGGGCTGTGTGTAACGAGCAGCGATCTCGCAGCAGGGGCCAGATCGCTGCTCAGTGTCACACACAGCGAGATCGCTAATGAGGTCACTGTTGCGTCACCAAAACTGTGCCGTAGCAGCGATTTCGGTAGCGATCTCGCTATGTGTGAAGCACCCCTAAGTGTGTTTAGGAACGCTCCACGGCTACTTCTAGTGTGGTCTGACAGATAGGGGATTGCGGTCAGCTCAGGTTCCAACTACTCTTGTGTTTTTTCTGCTTAAGGGATTTTTGTGATCATCCAATATGACCAGATCATAACACCTCTCTTCCTCAGAGGTCTCCTGTCCGGCCCGGCAAGGTACTTATCAGTTTTGCCCTTCGTATCTTGTAACGGAACCGCTTCATCAGGCCCTGCCGTGTCTTTACGACCCTCTCCGCCAGCCCATGGAGACTGGCGGAGTACACCCTGTCGGAGGGAAGTCAGACATGACCGGAGAATAAAAGACTGGGTCCAGCCAGGCAGAGAGGGCCGGAAGGATCCTCAAGCCCAATGCGAGTTGCTGTTAAACTGCCAATCTCCACAGTCGTGTGGAACGCTGTTTAGGGAAGCAAGGAGGGAAGCCACCCAAAGCCAGAACGAGCATTTCATTGCAGGAAGCCCCATCCTGTACACCGACTTTGAAGGTATTTTGGTGTACCGCTTACTGCTTTTTGGATACCAGGTCCCGACGATGCCCGAGGCTTGCTTCAATCAGTACTGGGTGCTATCCAAACCAGAGAGGGAGACCATAATCTTGTTGACTGCCGCCAAACAACCAATCCCGGTCACAGGGATTGTGTGGATGGGAGTTCGTTTCTGCAGACAGGAAGTGGGTAACAAAGGGATCCTACTAGTTCCGGAGCCCGTCAAGATGTGCCGGTGATAAAATTCTGTTCACCAAAGGGGCCCCAAGTACTAGAAGAGTGACATCCCACACAGTGCTACCCAAGAAGCGTTTCAGCACCTAATCTGTTGTGAATGTTAGTTATGTTTTGGCTGCTGGGAGGCACCCTCTGGTGGCCAGGAATGGTTTGGACTTGGACCAGGTGTGTTGTGCAGTGGGTGTTTCCTTTGCTAACTCTCTGCTTATTTAAATCCTGGTCTGATTGCAGGCTGTTGCCGGATGTCAATTGTTCTTTGTATCTCCAGCCTGCTTAATCCTGCTCTACACCACATTTTTGCCAGATAAGTGCTTGCTCTTTATTTATTGTCTGGTTCTTTTGTTTATCTGGGTTTGTCATTTGCTGTGGTTGGTTTCAGTTTTTTTGCTTGCAGGGATTTTCCCCCTCAGTGGATTGTTGGGGAACTCCCTGCAGTTCTCTGTGGAGTATAGCTCCTTTGGGTCCATGTGTTTGTGGCTTGTTGACTTTGTTATGATTCTTGTTTTCTGTTCATTGGTATGACAAGGGCACCTGGTATAGGTCGGAGTTCAGATCGTGCGATCTGAGGGCCTTTTTGTACTATCAGGAAGTTGGTATTTTGCAGGGTTTTTCTCTGGCCACCATCAGTCCCTTTCCTGTCCTTTCCTATTTTAGTCAGCGGGGGCCTCACCTTTTGCTAATCCTGTCATCTACTTGTGTATTGTGTTTTTCCTATATCACCGCAGTCTTTGAATGTGGGGGAATAGCTATTCTTGTCTATTTTCTGAGGCAGAGAGTTATTCATCTTTCCTACCTTTAGGATAGTTAGTTCTCCGGCTGGGTTCACGGTGCACAGGATGTTAGTTCACCCCTCGGCTACTTCTAGTTGTGATGGTTAGCAAGGGGATGGCGGCCAGATTAGTTGCCAATGCTCTTGTCACCTTTTGCCAATGATTTGTGGTGGTCTTCCATGGTTCCGGATCATAACACTAATCCATGTCTGTGGGACTCAGAAAAGCGTGCCGCCTCAACTTCCCGTAGGAGCCATTAGGGTTCCCAGAAAAGAACCTGTCACCCTACTCCAGGGGCAAGAAAATGTGCTTCACCTGCAGATCGGGACCTACAAAAATCTCAAAGGATTGGAAATGTTGGTCGACCCCACCATCCTTGTTACTCGTGGTACATCAAGGACAGGTCCCGTGAGAGTCCTAAATGTGAGTTCCAGGGAGATTACCTTGCCTTTAAGGACCGAGCTGGCATGAGTGTACCTTCATCGAGGTGAAGTGGTGAGCCTGAAGAAGGCGCCCTGTCTTCAGCGGAAGATACGGTGTGGACTCTGGAAGTCTCGGCGGTGACTGAAGAAACGTCGACCTTAGAGTCAAGTAGGCGAGCTATCCTGAACCAGATGGAGATGGATGAGAAGGCTTTGGGTCCCGAACGTGTGTGGGCGATAGAAAATATGCTATGGAAGAACTATGGCTCCACTGGCACGACAGGGATTAGGTTTTCACTATTTGCTTGGACCCTACCTCTGTGTTACCCTCTTATCCGCCTGCATCATCGTTTGGTGGCGATTGGTCTGCCTGGTGTGAAGATTTGGGTGAGATCCATCCTTTTTTCTCTATATTAATTTTGTGTACTTTGCACAGTTTTGGCACTGCCCTTTATATATTGATTTTTTAAAGTGATGAATTAAAGGTTATATTTTAGTCCTTGCTTTATTAGATTCAGTAATTCAGGACATTGGGCATACATTTGTCTGCTTGGCAGAATAGTTGTATCTTCCTGACTGGGACCAAGATCCAGGTCTGGATCGATAACAATCCACTGGCCCATCTAGAAAACACCAAACTGGGGGTCTTAGAGTAATGGTGGGTGGCCCATCTGGGAAAGTTTGATTTCAGTATCCAGTACTGGGCTGCTTCCGAAAATGCCAACACCAATAGCCTGATAAATGTGACTGTAGAGGTCACGTCAGGGAACCTCGATGAATACTTGGAGTAGGAAGAGACCCGGAATTTTCCGAAATTCACACCCCTGGTGGTAGCAGCCCTAACCAGTGGAGAGGTTTGTGTGCTTCCCAAGTCTTTGGGACGGATCAAAAAGCGGAGGTGAGCTCAAGACGCCGATGAAGGACTGCAACAGATGAATCACTGGGTAGCTCAGCAGCAGAAGCCCAGCAAAGAAGACCGGGACAATCTTGATGCTGAGATGAAGAACGTCCTTCTCCAGTAGAACTGATTAGAACTTCGGGAAGAGGTATTATACCATAGGAATCAGCATCCTAAGGAGTCGGAAGTAAGGTGGAAGGTGGTCATCTCGAGAAGCCTGGCCCAGGAAGTTGCTAAGGAGGCCAATGATTTTGGGGTCCACTTTGGCCCCACCAAGACATATCAGTGGCTGTAGCAGTATGTGTACTGTCCAAGGTTGGAGCCTGTGGTAGAGGAAGTTTGTCAGCGGTGACGAGTGTGCAACCCCATCAAAAGCACCGAACAAAGGGCGCCCATGCAGATCATCCAAACTAAGGAACTGTTAGAATTTTTGAGGATTACATCCTTGTGGGACTCTCAGCCCGGGGACCACAATATTGCTTGGTGATGGCTGATCACTTCTCCAAGTTTCTTGTGGTCAGCCTGACTGGAGACCATACCGCCGAATCAGCAGCACAAGCTGTCAAGACTTCATTCAAGTTTATGGGTGACTAAAGCGGATCCATTCTGATCAGGGTGCATGTTTCTACGGTAAGGTGATGGAGGAGCTCTATCATTTGTATGGCATTGAACGGTCTCGGACAACCACCCCCAGAGCAATGGAGCCTGTGAGCAATTCAACCGTACGCTGCTCCAGATGCTGAGGACTTTGGAGAAGTAGAAGAAGGCATGTTGGCTGGACTGCTTGTCAGTATTAGTTTGGGCTTATAATAATCAACTCCACCCTGCTAAGGGACACAGACCCTATCTGTTGCTGTTTGGAAGAGCCAGAGGGAAAGTCTTTGAACTTAACTTAGACAAGCCAGAGGACATAATAGAGCGGACTGCCACCTCCTGGGTGACGGAACATCTCCAGCGGCTACAAACTATCCGACGGCTAGCTGAGCAGCAGCTGCAGAAGAAGGTGCACCTCTGTCACGATCCAGTCCAAGAAGTTCCCCTCTGACCTGGAGACTGAGTGTTGGTCCGAGAAAAGCACCCCAAGAACAAATTGAGTGAAAGATGGGAGGTGCAGCCATACACAGTAATTGAGTGGGTGTATGCTGAAGGTCTAGAATATTAGGTACGGATGGAAGATGTAACGGCTGGCCCCAGAGTTCTTCATCAGAACATGTTAATGCCAAGTTGCTGCCTGCCACAGTGGTATCAGACAAGGCTGTATCCCCTGCGTCTCATGGTGATGAAGACTGGTAGACAGTTTCGAGTGCGACAGTGAGCACGCCACCAGTTCCCGACAAAGGTTCCAGGGCTGAGCCACTACCAGTAAGTACCTCCTAAGCCCCCTGCGGCAACTAGTCCTCTGGAAGACAGTCCAGTCCTGCCAGAAATCAAGGACCTCCAGAAGTCTCAGAGGTCTACTGCATGGGTTACACCAGTCCATTATGTTGAGCAGTTTGTGTTGTCTGTACTTCTGTTGCTGTTTTTTAATTCTACAGGTACTACGCACCCCTTATGCATCCCTGTGTTACACTGCGTTACTGAGAGCGATGATGAGACAGCCGGACGCTTCAAATTCTGAATCTCTGTAGCTGCAGGAAGAGGACTGAAGATCTAATCCCTGTGCGGATAGTGGTTCTTGGTGTCATTATGGTCAAGGACGGCCATTGTTAAATGGAGAAGCATGTAGGGGGTTACCTATACAAGGAGGGTACACTTCGCCTTTAAAAGACAGCACCCCTGTTCCAGTTTCCATGGACTCTATGGCTGAGATGGCACTTCTTCTTTCCCCCTACATAGCTGAACCCTAAGTTTAGTCTGCCTGAAAAGAGCAGGAAAAAGAAAGGAGTGTTGTAGGCAGGGACAAGTGTGTGTGTGTGTGTGTGTGTGTGTGTTGCAGGATGTGTACAGGGGAGGAGCTGTATGGTGGAGAGCCTTGGAGGACTACAGTGTACGAGAACCATACCACAGCCGAACTGTGAGTGACCCCTGAGTGCAATGGTGTGGATACCGAACCGCGTAGAAGATATCCACAAGGCCAGCAAAGCCCAACTTAGGAGATGGAAAGATGACCAGGTCCGCAATGGAGTTCCTTAAACCCGCTTGGAGAAGTGTGCACCAATGCCATCACCAGGACCGAAACCTAGGAGTTGGACTGATTCCCTTTCAACGGCACTGAGTCAATATGGTTGTGCACACTTTGTAGGGTGCAGCGTAGACCTCATCAGCCAGTGCGCGGTATTCCTGTGGCCCTGTTAGCGGAGGCTAGTTAGTTTGCAGCGTAGCATAGTCATTGAATTGCTTAGTTCGTTCCGTATTGATAGTCCTGTGTCTCTGCTAGTTGGGGATACATGTGGTTGGCCTGACCCAGCCAGTAGCCGAAACTTGTGATATCTTACTTTTCCGAGTTATTTTCCCCTCACTGCTTGTCCTGACTGTAAATAAAGCAAACCCTTGTTTTCTGCGACCTCAACTTGCGTTTCGTAGTTGTACTCTGCACCTTGGTGGTTCGCTGGCCGTCACTACAAACATAGTAGTCAGTACAGGTGGTCCTTCAGCCATCGCTACACACTCAGTAGTCAGCACAGGTGGTCCGCTGACCATCGCTACACACTCAGTAGTCAGTAAAGGTGGTCTGTCGGCCATCACTACACACTTAGAAATCAGTACAGGTGGTCCGCTAGCCATCGCTACACACTCAGTATAGGTGGTCCTTCAGCCATCGCTACACACTCAGTAGTCAGCACATGTGGTCCGCCGGCCATCACTGCACACTCAGTATAGGTGGTCCTTCAGCCATCGCTACACACTCAGTAGTCAGCACAGGTGGTCCGCTGACCATCGCTACACACTCAGTAGTCAGTAAAGGTGGTCTGTCGGCCATCACTACACACTTAGAAATCAGTACAGGTGGTCCACTAGCCATCGCTACACACTCAGTATAGGTGGTCCTTCAGCCATCGCTACACACTCAGTATAGGTGGTCCTTCAGCCATCACTACACACTCAGTAGTCAGCACAGATGGTCCTTCGGCCATCACTACACACTACACTACTGTACACTACACTACACACTATACTACTACACTACACTACACACTGTAATACAGTACAGGTGGTCCGCTAGCCATAGCTACACACTCAGTATAGGTGGTCCGCTAGCCATAGCTACACACTCAGTATAGGTGGTCCGCTAGCCATAGCTACACACTCAGTATAGGTGGTCCGCTAGCCATAGCTACACACTCAGTAGTCAGTACAGGGCCGGCGGCGTGTGCGCAGTCGCACATTACACATGTGGACACTTCTGTCACTATACACCACCTGGGAGCCCCGCCAACGGCCCGTTGCCTAGCGACCTCCTCACTCATACGCTGTAGGCTGTATCCCTTGCATATACCTCGCCAGTAGTGGGACGTGCACTCTGATTGGCTGAGTCCTTTACTTCTCAGTTTTCTATTGGCTGCCGCTCTCTGGCCATACAACGTCACTTTCTCACACCATTCCATAGTGGAGCGCAGGCGATCCGCTGTGATAGGTGGATGTGAGGTACCGGTGGGCGTGTCACATGCTTCGTGCGTTGCCCGGTGTGCATTCCTATTGGCTGAGGAGCGCCGTCATTCAGGCGGATGCCGTGTGGTGGCGCGGGAGGGCAGAGCTGTGGATGGAGCTGATATAAGCACTATACTGCGGCGGCTGCTCACAGTGACGGACAGGTACAGCACGGAGCGGCGAGCGGACACCTACAGGTGAGGGCTGGCTGGGGGACTACAAGGCTCAGCAGATTTGGATGGTTTCTTACGTGATTGACATTGTAGTGGATCTCATGCTGCCTTATGGAGCTGCAGGTCCCACATGACTGCCCAATTGCTGCTTTAGGGCATTTATAGAACTACAAGTCTCAGCAGTTTTCTCCATAATCTTTTTCATTTAGCTTTATAGAACTACAAGTCTCAGCATGCCCTGGTCACTGCTGTTATCTGTCCTGCCAGTTATGGGCGCCTCCAGCATGTCTATGTGTCTTGTATGGTTTGTAGCTCATTATATTACGTGTGGATCTTGTGCAGTCTAAGAACTACAACTCCCAGCATTCCTTGCCAGATTTTGGTGTGTGTGTTACTTGTTTGGCCATTTGGAGAACTAGGAGTCTCAGCATTTGTGTTGCAGCCTCCTGATCAGCCTGCTGTGTGGAGCTGCATCTTGATGGCTTCATTGGCAGGCATCCAGGTGTGGGGACTACAAGTCTCAGCATTGATGGCTTCCTGTGCTGTGGGGCCCCTTGTGCCCCCTTCTCACCACCCGCTTATGTGATTTTACTAATTCCTTATTATTCTCGTGTTGGTGGCACACGCGGGGTTACAGGACGGCAGCCACATGTGGAAAGGCTATAGCCAGTGTATCTGCAGCTGTGGCTCCTGCTTCTAACTGCTGGGACTTGTGGTCCTACAAGCTCCAGTGCAGACTGAGCCACTGAGCGGAGCTTCAGGGTATTCGGGCGCGGTGTCTGCGGAGGCTCCTCACCTGCCAGCACTATCACAGCCATTACCGTGTCGTCCTCTCCCAGTGGTCACCAGTCCCTTATATCAGCTGTGAGGTCCCTGCTTCTGGGTAATAACGAGCCCCAGAGCTGCTTGTCCGCTCATACT